>NC_053025.1:276056423-276356423 GCF_003073215.2 Triticum urartu
ATAAGCAATAATCTTAGCAAACAATACTAGCAATCAAAATAAAAATCAAAAAGCCATAAATAAAACAATAATGAAGTCCAATAAAACCAAATAGAATTCCAAAGAAAACTTCACGAAAACAAGGGAGAAACCAACTCACACAATAACAGTCAATACTTTCTTATTAAAACTAAATTACTCTAATAACTTTCATACAGCATGGAAAATATAATTCTAATAAAACAACAACAAAATAATTTACTAAAGCATTTACTAGCAAAAAGAACTAGTATAAAAACTATTATAACTATCTAGTTAACACTAGAACAACTATAACAACTAGAAAACAATAAGACAATAGTAAACAATACTAAAATAATTTATGAAAACTTATTTTACTTCTAAATAACAGAAGCAATAACAACATATATTGAAGTGGCAAAAAGAAATACATTAAAACTAATAAAACTATTTGTATCAACTATCACTATGAACTAAACAAACAAATACCAAAACAGTAGCTAAACACTAATAAATAACTACAAAAATTTATCTACTGTAGTCTAACAGAAACATATGACAACATGTAAAAATCTACAAAAAGAATTAACTAAAAATAATTAAAAACATTAATTATATGACTAAAACAACTACATAAGCAAAACAGTATTGTTTTTGCAACAAACCTAAAATAAACTAAAAATAAATAACTATATGCTACTGGATAAACAAAATAATAACAAAGCAGTAGCAAAAAGAATCAATCAAAAATCTATTTCTAAACTAAAGTTAGATCAAATATAAGGATATAAGAGAAATTGATCAAGTTCAAATTTAAATAGTCAAACCTAAAAACTATTTACCTATAGAAACTTTACAAAATTTGTGATCTAACACAATTGGAATCACTCAATTTGGATGTGTATACTAATAGATATGAATTTTCTAAGATCGCTACTTTTCTGAAAAGAAGAAATTACGGGATTTCTTTGATCTCACCGGAGTAGTCGCCGGAGTTGGGGAAGAAGATCGAATCCGAGGTTGTAGGGGCTCCTAGAGGAAGGAGAGCACGGGACGGTGCAGAGGAGATCTCAGCAACCTCAGGGGAGGCTGAGGAAGTACCAACCGAGCCTCGTGCGGCGATGGAGAAGCCGCCGGAGTTTATGAACTCCGATGAGAAATTATGCGGGATAGGGAGGGGGATAAGCTCCCGTAGGATAGGGCTTTGGGCGAGGGGAAAGAGGGCAACACGAGGGAGGTATTTATAGGGCAAGGGGGTGTCCAAATGCGTGCAGCCATGGCGAGCAAGAAAAAGGCAAGTGCGGATCTCCGGCGAGAAAATCCGGGGCATTAATGGCCTTTTACTTGGAGAAGGAGGTGTATGGGAAGGAGGTGGATCCATTCAGAGGATTCTTGGGGAAGGGGAAGGAGGGAAGGGAATGGGGCGCGGGGTGGGGTGCGTGCGTGCGTTCTGCTCCTGTAGGTGCAGGAACGATTGTAGGAGGAAGACGACCTGTTGGGTCGTGGAGGGGGCCGGGCCTAGTGCGGCTGGGCTTCGCCCAGTTTTTTTGAAAATAGAGAAGGAAAACTGAAATAAAGAGCAACAAAAAACTATTATATAGGAATATTATATATCAAAAGTTTCAGAAAAATAATTTCTAAAACATGAACACATTTTCAGAGGCAAATAAAATCTACCAAAATTCAAATAAAGCAAATAGTGATACTGTTGCATTAAAACCCCCACAAAAATCATTTTTAAAATACCAAAATGATTTCAAATTTATTTTCTCCTAATTTTCCATTGAAGGGAATTGTTTTACCCTTATTTCCATTTATTTGTTTTTAGGAGAAAAAAATTAAAATAAAAATCCAAATAATTCCAAATTGGAAGGGAGTTTCAAAATACTTCCAAATGACTTTAAATTGGATTCTTTGTAACTTCCAACTCATATTTCATATAATTGAAGAAGTCATTTTATCTTCTCTCGTGAAAATCATTGAGTTGCATAAAGTTTCGAATTTGAAATATTTTTGGATGGAATTCAAATCTTTTCAAAACCCTTTTCATTTATTCAAATGGAAGAAGTCATATCATCTTCACTCTAGGGTTTTGTGATGAAATGAATTTGAATTCATGGGGATCAAAATGCAAAGTGAAAGTTTTTGGAAAGTCATTTCATTCCCTCTCATTCAACTTTCAAAAAGTATCAAATTTCACTCAATTTCACACAAGCAACCACACCACAATCAAACAAAACAAGCATAAATATTTTTTTTAATATAACATTCCAAAATTTAGAATTTTGGGATGTTACAAACCTACCACACTTAAAATGAATCTCGTCCTCGAGATTCGAAGAGGCTAGCAAGAAAAGGTTACGGTTTGGAGGTCTTCCAACAAATCCATCGACCAGGGAGGTCTGGGGTGCTACCACACTTGAAAGCAATGCTATGGTTCTGACAAAATTCATGTACTCCATCCTTTCGGTTGAAGGTGTCGGTCTTCTCATACTCTCCGGAATAACTCTTTCACTGGTGCTCTCCCGGTCGGGGCATGACCCTTTTCTCAAAATCTTGTGTCCTCTCAATCCTGGTGAGGTTCTTCCGAAGAGTGGGTCTTCATATGCGACATGCCTGTCGTCAATACTAAGAAACTATCGGAATCTCCTGGTGGTCAACAATTTGTGGTTTCTCCAGCAGAAAAAAATAGTCGGGGTTGAATCTCACCGTATATCCTACGATTGGCAACGGTTGCCTGCAAAGGGTTCCATCGTTCTACCATTCTATGGTCTTATGGCTTGACGTGTCGACACTCTTCTAAGGTTTTCAAGGCTCTCTGATTTTCCATCAACATATGATAGTTCATGATAGAAGTCTCCGGTATGGGGGCCAATCCATCCCATACTTGAAGCATTACTACATATGCAGACATCGAATCACGTATTCTAACACTTGGGCATACTCACAAGCATTATAGAATTTCTCTTGTCGTCGAACTGAGTTCAAATAAATCCATTGTTTCTGCAAGCTGAATAAGACATCTAACGTTTCTTCACAACTCTCAAGTTTTCGTATCCTCCTAAAAATGTCGGCTGATTAACTCAGAGTTTTCTTCCGAAATATCTTTCTTCAGCAAGAGTGTGCTTGCTTCTTATTAACTCCTGGGCCTGTGGGTTATGGCCCACTTCAACTCTTGTACAATTTTAACTCATCTATTCGAGGATTATCATTCCATATTCCAACATTACATCTCCTTTAAATCCAATAGTACTTCTTCCTTCATACCCTTGTGGTGACGATCATACAAAACTCCAACTTATTTGGTCCAGCTCCCTTCTATGGACCGTCATGAATAACACATTTCTTTCTTAATTGATCTTGTGGCTTTACGGAGTACTACCACACCAAAAAATGCAATAGTTTATCCATAAATCATATTATTTTCATATCAAATCTTTTATTACATCCTTAACCAATTTTTGTAAATCCAAATTAAAAAAAGTACTTTATTACAAATGCTGCCACCCACATGATTTGGTATGGTCAGGCATTACTTCCAACTTTATTCATTTTTCCTCCTTGAGGATTCTTCAGTCCCACTGGAATTGTGCGACATGCAAATTGAAATCTTCAATCTTCTGTTTCATCGTGGTGGCCTTGAGCTGCATCTCCATCATCTTCGCATGCACTTCTCTTAGGTATTCCTGAGTATAACGGAGTCTTGCTTCAAGTATTTCTCCCATCTGGCGTATGGCTTCCATGGCTGCTTCACGAACAGCGTTGAAGAAAGTTGCTTGTGGTACACGTGAGATGAAAAAGTACTACCCCATCTTCTTTGGGCAAACTCCTTTCATACGGTGGAGGTGTACCTCCACATACCAAAGTTCCACTCCCTTTTTCATGAAGGGGTAGCCTTTGTAGACTGCTTCTCCTTCAAGGTGAATATGCTTCATCATGTCCTTCAGGATCTTCGGGTAATCATGATCACTTGTCAGGGCCATGATCGTTTCCGGGCCCTTAAGGAAAGACTCATAAAGGGTTGTCATCTGCATGTGTAGGATAAGAGGGGTACTCAGAACAAAGAATGTATCTCCATGGGAAATTTTAATTATCTCTGGAGAAGTTTGGTGTTCGGTGGTCCATGGTTCGAGGTTTCGGGGTCTGGTTGAGATAGAAAGAGAAAGCAAATACCCACCCATCAACAAACAAATCCTAGATCAAAAGAAAAAAGTACCGTTTGTAATGGACCGTTCTACTATGGTTTCGTTTCTACGTCTTCATTTCTTCTGGTCTTCAGTGCTCGGGAGTTTCCAATTCAAGATGCTTTTCCCGTATGAAGTCCTTCTACCATTCTTCAGTAACTTACGTCTCTCAAGGTTGAAATAACAAGCCTACGAATATCGCATCTATCCAACCATTCAATAAACACAGAAAATAATAGCAACCAAGCATTCATTTATTCAATCAATTCGACAGTATCGCCACCCACATAAGTTGGTATGATCAGATACTTAAATCGAGAAAGAGTTCATCTTTATTTCTCTCATGGTGTGCTACTACTAAGCTAATTTATCATGAACTTGGTCATTGTCCCCACTGGGGCTTCTTGTGTGTGGACTTGATCTCCTCCAAATCTTCTGCTAGACTTTCCCTGTTGACTCAGAGTTTCTTGTGACGACCATGTATGTCCTGAAGTTGTTCCTTGAGCTTCTGGATCTCAATGTCCTTTGCATGAGACATGGTCCTGTTGTTTTTCAGTTCCTAACGTATTCTCGAGATCTCGAGGTTCTCCTCCTCCAGCTTGTTGACCTTCAGTCTCTGAGTCTTGACCTCTTCTCGTAGTGCTTCATTGTCAAACAGGGCTTCCAGGAGGTCCATCTGAAGATTCTTGACGTATTGTTCTAGATCCTGATTGTACACTAATAGTGGGGAAAACTTCATCTTTTGCACTTCCGTCAAGGCAATAGTTGCTCCATCAAACTTCTGCCATCAAATCCATCCAAAGAATTGTGGGTTTAGTGCAGCATGATGACGATAGCATAAGCGTGCAATAGCATCATGGACGGCAATGTTGATGCCCATATCACAGTCACCGTTTATAGTTCCAAAGCTGATATCTGTAGTCTCGGGGTCTTCTTTATGGCCAAAAACTTGGGTCTTGACTCCCCATGATCTAGACGTCCTCCTAGTTGCCTTGATCTCAGGTATTAGTAGCTTCAGCAGCCTGACTAGCTCCACAAGGAAGGGGCCTCCAAGAACCTTCTCGTAGTGTTCTCTTTTGTTCAGAACGTAGCTCTCCATCTATAGTTTGAAATAAGGAAGGTTCAGTAAAAGAAATCAGGTGTTCCGGGAGTAGTACAAAACAAAGGTCATTCCTATTGGGGTCTTCATATTACTAAGTCATTTCGTAGGGTCACGTCCTACAACCAACATGTGCTCTGATACCATATCTGTAGCGACCCGACCTCAGACGGTCAAGCCTCTTTGTATCTGTGCCATCCCTGGATCGGTATGATGGCACACACAGTACATCAATGTATATATCAAAGTGCAATCACATGTATAAATAACGTAAAACTGATATATACCTCATAATTCTCAGCGGAAACAAACAATCGGGTGTGGAGTCCCATCAGCGCCATCGGCAAGTTGAGTGTAGACCGTAACCCTGTACCATACTCTTACTCGTGGAAGTAAATATATCTGCAACATGAGACGTTGCAGCCGTGTAGGTCAGTACATTGAATGTACCGGCAAGATCACAACATGAGAAAGAAGATGATAATACTATTCTATATGCAATATGGTTTTGTGGCTCTATGTCTGATGTTTTTGTGTAAAAGCTGGTTTTATTTTCCCTACAACAAAGGAATATCAGGAGTCTGTACTACGGAGTTTTCTATCATGACATAGTTCTGCCAACCGATGTCTCATACCCAAATAATCATAAGTTGCCCACAATTAAATTATCAGTCCGGTGTTGAGAGTTCCGAGATAGATCCAAGTCCAGAGGCTCAATTTGTCCGTAACCGGGGACACGGCTAATCGGTTAGGTTTTAACCCTCTGCAGAGCTTTGTACACTTTACCCGCAAGATTCGATCCCTCTTTTTACATTCTCGCATTTCATGTTGTTTGAGAACAAGACGGCCGAAACATGGTCTTCCGAAGAGTTCCCCTGACCACTGTCCGGTGCTCATCCAATCCTACCGTAGTTCTACATCTGCTAGCACCGTCCCAGCCAGAGTCACCACTAGGGTCAACCAAGCCAGAGCCCATAGTGACTTGCAGTTGCATAGGTAAGCTTCCGGGCATGAAGTATTCTTCCGTCTCTTTGAGTATGGGTGAAGCTTTCCGCAAGATGTCATGGCGCTTCTCCATGCATCCCAGCCATCCACTGGTTCCTCCAGGGTGCCTGATATGTCTCCAACGTATCTATAATTTTTGATTTCTCCATGCTATATTATCTACTATTTTGGATTCTTATGGGCTTTATTATACACTTTTATATCATTTTTGGGACTAACATATTAACCCAGAGCCTAGTGCCAGTTTCTGTTTTTACCTTGTTTTAGGGTTTCGAAGAAAAGGAAAATCAAACAGAGTCCAATTGACTTGAAACTTCACGGAACTCATTTTTGGAAGGAAAGAATCCCAGAAGACTTGAAGTGCACGTAAGGGAAGCTTCGAGGAGGCCACAAGGTAGGGGGGCGCGCCCACCCCCCTAGGGCGCGCCCTCCACCCTCGTGGCCCCCTCGTGGCTCCCCTGACGTACTTCTTCCACCTATATATCTCCGTATACCCTAAAAACATCTGAGAGCACAATAGATCAGGAGTTCTGCCGCCAGAAGCCTCCGTAGCCACTGAAAGCCAATCTAGACCCATTCCGGCACCCTGCCGGAGGGGGGAATCCTTCTCCGGTGGCCATCTTCATCATCTCGGTGCTCTCCATGACGAGGAGGGAGTAGTTCTTCCTCGGGGCTGAGGGTATGTACCAGTAGCTATGTGTTTGATCTCTCTCTCTCTCGTGTTCTTGAGGTGGTACGATCTTGATGTATCGCGAGCTTTGCTATTATATTTGGATCCTATGATGTTTCTTCCCCTCTCTACTCTCTTGTAATGGATTGAGTTTTCCCCTTGAAGTATTCTTATCGGATTGAGTCTTTAAAGATTTGAGAACACTTGATGTATGTCTTGCCGTGTGTATCTGTGGTGACAATGGGATACCATGTGATTCACTTGATGTATGTTTTGGTGATAAACTTGCGGGTTCCACCCATGAACCTATGCATAGGGGTTGGCACACGTTTTCGTCGTGATTCTCCGGTAGAAACTTTGGGGCACTCTTTGAGGTTCTATGTGTTGGTTGAATAGATGAATCTGAGATTGTGTGATGCATATCGTATAATCATACCCATGGATACTTGAGGTGACATTGGAGTATCTAGGTGACGTTAGGGTTTTGGTTGATTTGTGTCTTAAGGTGTTATTCTAGTACAAACTCTAGGGCTGTTTGTGACACTTATAGGAATAGCCCAACGGATTGATTGGAAAGAATAACTTTGAGGTGGTTTCGTACCCTACCATAATCTCTTCGTTTGTTCTCCGCTATTAGTTACTTTGGTGTGACTGTTTTTTGCATGTTGAGGGATAGTTATGTGATCCAATTATGTTATTATTGTTGAGGGAACTTGCACTAGCGAAAGTATGAACCCTAGGCCTTGTTTCAACGCATTGCAATACCGTTTCTGCTCACTTTTATCATTAGTTACCTTGCTGTTTTTATATTTTGAGATTACAAAAACATTTATCTACTATCCATATACCACTTGTATCACCATCTCTTCGCCAAACTATGCACCTATACAATTTACCATTGTATTGGGTGTGTTGGGGATACAAGAGGCTCTTTGTTATTTGGTTGCAGGGTTGCTTGAGAGAGACCATCTTCATCCTACGCCTCCTACGGATTGATAAACCTTAGGTCATCCACTTGATGGAAATTTGCTACTGTCCTACAAACCTCTGCACTTGGAGTCCCAACAACGTCTACAGGAAGAAGGTTGTGTAGTAGACATCAAGCTCTTTTCTGGCGCCGTTGCCGGGGAGGTTAGCGCTTGAAGGTATATCTTTAGATCTTGCAATCGAATCTTTTTGTTTCTTGTTTTAGCACTAGTCTAGTTTATAAAAGAAAACTACAAAAAAATGGAATTGAGTTTGTCTCATACGCTTCATCTTTTTAATATCTTTCGTGAGTATGATGGGAAGGAAAATTGTGCTCAAGTGCTAGAAGAAGAATGCATTAGAATGTTTGGCACTAAATATTTGAATGATGAGCATGATTGCAATGTTGTTATTATGAATTCCTTGAATATCCATGATGCTAATGATATGCAAAGCCACAAGCTTGGGGAAGCTATGTTTGATGAAGATGATATTTTTTGTCCCCCAAGTTTTGATGAGAAAATTTATTATGATGAAAGCATGCCTCCTATTTATGATGATTATATTTATGAAAGAGGATTTGGAGAGGTCATGACTTTATTTTGTGATGAATCCACTATTCTGGAAGAGGTTCCAATTGATTATGAGAACAAAATTGCTATCTATGATGATTATTGTGATGACTTGTATGCTATAAAAAATAATGATATCCACGAAACTTGTCATCATGATTTTAGTTTTCAATTGGATTATGCCTCACATGATAATTATTTTGTTGAGTTTGCTCCCACTATTATTCATGAGAAGAATTTCGCTTATGTGGAGAGTAGTAAATTTTCTATGCTTGTAGATCATGAAAAGAATGCTTTAGGTGATGGTTATAATGTTGAATTCATTCATGATTCTACTGAAAATTATTATGAGGGAGGAATATATGCTTGTAGGAATTGCAATAATATCAAGTTTCCTCTCTGTGTGCTTAAAGTTTTAAAGTTATGCTTGTTTTACCTCCTATGCAAGTTGATTCTTATTCCCACAAGTTGTTTGCTCACAAAATCCCTATGAATAGGAAGTGGGTTAGACTTAAATGTGCTAGTCATATTCTTCATGATGCTCTCTTTATGTTTCAATTCTTATCCTTAATGTGAGCATCATTGAAATCATCATGCCTAGCTAGGGGCGTTAAACGATAGCGCTTGTTGGGAGGCAACCCAATTTTTATTTTTGTTACATGATTTTTTCTCCTGTTTAGTAATAAATAATTTATCTATCCTCTTTTATGATTGAGTTTTTTATGTTTTAATTAGTGTTTGTGCCAAGTAGAACCGTTGGGAAGACTTGGGGAAAGTCTTGTTGATCATGCTGTAAAAAACAGAAACTTTAGTGCTCACGAGAATTGCTGCCATTTTTATTTGGAGAGTGCTATTTAGTTAATTCTTTTTGCAGATGATTAATAGATAAATTCCTCACGTCCATAAATTTATTTTAGAATTTTCTCGTTTCCAGATCTTGCGGTAGCTACAAATTACTACAGACTGTTCTGTTTTTGACAGATTTTGTTTTTCGTGTGTTGTTTGCTTATTTTGATGAATCTATGGCTAGTAAAAGAGTTTATAAACCATAGATAAGTTGGAATACAGTAGTTTTAACACCAATATAAATAAATTATGAGTTCATTACAGTACCTTGAAGTGGTGTTTTGTTTTCTTTCGCTACCGGAGCTTACGAGTTTTCTGTTAAGTTTTGTGTTTTGAAGTTTTCAAGTTTTGGGTAAAGGTTCGATGGACTATGGAATAAGGAGTGGCAAGAGCCTAAGATTGGGGATGCCCAAGGCACCTCAAGGTAATATTCAAGGACAACCAAAAGCCTAAGCTTGGGGATGCCCCGGAAGGCATCCCCTCTTTCGTCTTCGTTCATCGGTAACTTTACTTGGAGCTATATTTTTATTTACCACATGATATGTGTTTTGCTTGGAGCATCAATTTATTTTGTTAGGATTTTCTTGCTGCATGAATAAAATACCAAGATCTGAAATTATTAAATTTTAGAGAGTCTTCACATAGTTGCATAATTATTCGACTACTCATTGATCTTCACTTATATCTTTCGGAGTAGTTTGTCATTTGCTCTAGTGCTTCACTCATATCCTTTTAGAGCACGGTGGTGGTTTTATTTTATAGAAATAGATGAACTCTCATGCTTCACTTATATTATCTTGAGAGTCCTAAACATCATGGTAATTTGCTTTGGTTATGAATTTAGTCCTAATATGATGGCATCCAAGAGGGATATAATAAAAACTTTCATATAAAGTGCATTGAATACTATGAGAAGTTTGATACTTGATGATTGTTTTGAGATATGAAGGTGGTAATATTAGAGTATGCTAGTTGAGTAGTTGTGAATTTGATAAATACTTGTTCTAAAGTTTGTGATTCCAGTAGCATGCACGTATGGTGAACCATTATGCGATGAAGTCGAAGCATGATTTATTTATTGATTGCCTTCCTTATGAGTGGCGGTCGGGGATGAGCGATGGTCTTTTCCTACCAATCTATCCCCCTAGGAGCATGCGCGTAGTACTTTGTTTCGATAACTAATAGATTTTTGCAATAAGTATGTGAGTTCTTTATGACTAATGTTGAGTCCATGGATTATACGCACTCTCACCCTTCCACCATTGCTAGCCTCTCTAGTACCGCGCAACTTTAGCCGGTACCATAAACCCACCATATATCTTCCTCAAAACAGCCACCATACCTACCTATTATGGCATTTCCATAGCCATTCCGAGATATATTGCCATGCAACTTTCCACCGTTCCGTTTATATGACACGCTCCATCATTGTCATATTGCTATGCATGATCATGTAGTCGGCATCGTATTTGTGGCAAAGCCACCGTTCATAATTCTTTCATACATGTCACTCATGCATCATTGCATATCCCTGTACACCGCCGGAGGCATTCATATAGAGTCATATCTTGTTCTAAGTATCGAGTTGTAATTCATGATTTGTAAGTAAATAAAAGTGTGATGGTCATCATTATTAGAGCATTGTCCCAGTGAGGAAAGGGTGATGGAGACTATGATTCCCCCACAAGTCGGGATGAGACTCCGGACGAAAATAAATAAAAGAGGCCAAAGAAGCCCAATTAAAAAAATGAGAAAAGAGGCCATAAAAAAGAGAAGGCCCAAATAAAAAAATAAAAAATGAAAGAAAAAGAGAGAAGGGGCAATGCTACTATCCTTTTACCACACTTGTGCTTCAAAGTAGCACCATGATCTTCATGATAGAGAGTCTCCTATGTTGTCACCTTCATATACTAGTGGGAAATTTTCATTATAGAACTTGGCTTTTATATTCCAATGATGGGCTTCCTCAAAATGCCCTAGGTCTTCGTGAGCAAGCAAGTTGGATGCACACCCACTAGTGTCTTTTGTTGAGCTTTCGTATATTTATAGATTTAGTGCATCCGTTGCGTGCAATCCCTACTCACTCACATTGATATCTATTGATGGGCATCTCCATAGCACGTTGATACGCCTAGTTGATGTGAGACTATCTTCTCCCTATTTTTTCTTCGCCACAACCACCATTCTATTCCACCTATAGTGCTATGTCCATGGCTCACGCTCATGTATTGTGTGAAGATTGAAAAAGTTTCAGAACATCAAAAGTATGAAACAATTGCTTGGCTTGTCATTGGGGTTGTGCATGATTTAACTATTTTGTGTGGTGAAGATAGAGCATAGCCAGACTATATGATTTTGTAGGGATAGCTTTCTTTGGCCAAGTTATTTTGAGAAGACATGATTGCTTAGTAAGTATGCTTTAAGTATTATTATTTTTATGTCAATATGAACTTTTCTCTTGAATCTTTCGGATCTGAATATTCATGCCACAATGAAGAAGAATTACATTGAAATTATGCCAAGTAGCACTCCGCATCAAAAATTCTGTTTTTATCATTTACCTACTCGAGGACGAGCAGGAATTAAGCTTGGGGATGCTGATACGTCTCCAACGTATCTATAATTTTTGATTGCTCCATGCTATATTATCTACTGTTTTGGATGTTTATGGGCTTTATTATACACTTTTATATCATTTTTGGGACTAACCTATTAACCCAGAGCCCAGTGCCAGTTTCTGTTTTTACCTTGTTTTAGGGTTTCGAAGAAAAGGAAAATCAAACGGAGTCCAATTGACCTGAAACTTCACGGAACTCATTTTTTGAAGGAAAGAAGCCCAGAAGACTTGAAGTGCACGTAAGGGAAGCTTCGAGGAGGCCACGAGGTAGGGGGGCGCGACCTCCACCCTCGTGGGTCCCTCATGGCTCCCCTGACGTACTTCTTTCGCCTATATATCTCCAATACCCTAAAAACATCTGAGAGCACAATAGATCGGGAGTTCCACCGCCAGAAGCCTCCGTAGCCACCGAAAGCCAATCTAGACCCGTTCCGGCACCTTGCCGGAGGGGGGAATCCTTCTCCGGTGGCCATCTTCATCATCCCGGTGCTCTCCATGATGAGGAGGGAGTAGTTCTCCCTCGGGGCTGAGAGTATGTACCAGTAGCTATGTGTTTGATCTCTCTCTCTCTCGTGTTCTTGAGGTGGTACGATCTTGATGTATCACGTGATTTGCTATTATATTTGGATCCTATGATTTTTCTTCCCCCCTCTACTATCTTGTAATGGATTGATTTTTCCCCTTGAAGTAATCTTATCGGATTGAGTCTTTAAAGATTTGAGAACACTTGATGTATGTCTTGTCGTGCGTATCTGTGGTGACAATGGGATACCACGTGATTCACTTGATGTATGTTTTGGTGATCAACTTGCGGGTTCCGCCCATGAACCTATGCATAGGGGTTGGCACATGTTTTCGTCGTGATTCTCCGATAGAAACTTTGGGGCACTCTTTGAGGTTCTATGTGTTGGTTGAATAGATGAATCTGAGATTGTGTGATGCATATCGTATAATCATACCCATGGATACTTGATGTGACATTGGAGTATCTAGGTGACATTAGGGTTTCGGTTGATTTGTGTCTTAAGGTGTTATTCTAGTACAAACTCTAGGGCTGTTTGTGACACTTATAGGAATAGCCCAACGAATTGATTGGAAATAAAAACTTTGAGGTGGTTTCGTACCCTACCATAATCTCTTCGTTTGTTCTTCGCTATTAGTTACTTTGGAGTGACTCTTTGTTGCATGTTGAGGGATAGTTATGTGATCCAATTATGTTATTATTGTTGAGGGCACTTGCACTAGTGAAAGTATGAACCCTAGGCCTTGTTTCAACGCATTGCAATACCGTTTGTGCTCACTTTTATCATTAGTTACCTTGCTGTTTTTATATTTTAAGATTTACAAAAACCTTTATCTACTATCCATATACCACTTGTATCACCATCTCTTCGCCGAACTAGTGCACCTATACAATTTACCATTGTATTGGGTGTGTTGGGGACACAAGAGACTCTTTGTTATTTGGTTGCAGGGTTGCTTGAGAGAGACCATCTTCATCCTACGCCTCCTATGGATTGATAAACCTTAGGTCATCCACTTGAGGGAAATTTGCTACTGTCCTACAAACCTCTGCACTTGGAGGCCCAACAATGTCTACAAGAAGAAGGTTGTGTAGTAGACATCAGTGCCCGTCAACTGTCCTTCACCTAGTAGTGTGTATTGAATTCTTGTCTCGAGTCCCGAAATCTTGAGGCCTTGGAGTCCTGAAGATGCAGTCCTTGCCGATGCCATCATGAAGTTGTCGCCATTGATGTAGAGTCCTCCTTCTTCACACCACTCTTGTGCACTCATACCAAACCTCGTCTACTATAGTGTAGCATTAAAACTATATAACGTCCCGGGCTTGGTAACAGGGAGATGGGTTTCTACCTCATGCATTCTACTCAACTACAAGATTAAATAACACTACTGGAGGGATTTTTGAAAGGGTGCTACTACAGGCAAATAAAACATAGGTATGGAAAACATGGTCAAAGTGAACTTGCCTGGTATTACTTGATGAAGATAATAACGCTCTCGGAATCTTTGATAAACTATTCGTCACTCCGAGAAAATCTATATAGTCAAACATTATACTCAGATAAGCAATAATCTTAGCAAACAATACTAGCAATCAAAATAAAAATCAAAAAGCCATAAATAAAACAATAATGAAGTCCAATAAAACCAAATAGAATTCCAAAGAAAACTTCACGAAAACAAGGGAGAAACCAACTCACACAATAACAGTCAATACTTTCTTATTAAAACTAAATTACTCTAATAACTTTCATACAGCATGGAAAATATAATTCTAATAAAACAACAACAAAATAATTTACTAAAGCATTTACTAGCAAAAAGAACTAGTATAAAAACTATTATAACTATCTAGTTAACACTAGAACAACTATAACAACTAGAAAACAATAAGACAATAGTAAACAATACTAAAATAATTTATGAAAACTTATTTTACTTCTAAATAACAGAACCAATAACAACATATATTGAAGTGGCAAAAAGAAATACATTAAAACTAATAAAACTATTTGTATCAACTATCACTATGAACTAAACAAACAAATACCAAAACAGTAGCTAAACACTAATAAATAACTACAAAAATTTATCTATTGTAGTCTAACAGAAACATATGACAACATGTAAAAATCTACAAAAAGAATTAACTAAAAATAATTAAAAACATTAATTATATGACTAAAACAACTACATAAGCAAAACAGTATTGTTTTTGCAACAAACCTAAAATAAACTAAAAATAAATAACTATATGCTACTGGATAAACAAAATAATAACAAAGCAGTAGCAAAAAGAATCAATCAAAAATCTATTTCTAAACTAAAGTTAGATCAAATATAAGGATATAAGAGAAATTGATCAAGTTCAAATTTAAATAGTCAAACCTAAAAACTATTTACCTATAGAAACTTTACAAAATTTGTGATCTAACACAATTGGAATCACTCAATTTGGATGTGTATACTAATAGATATGAATTTTCTAAGATCGCTACTTTTCTGAAAAGAAGAAATTACGGGATTTCTTTGATCTCACCGGAGTAGTCGCCGGAGTTGGGGAAGAAGATCGAATCCGAGGTTGTAGGGGCTCCTAGAGGAAGGAGAGCACGGGACGGTGCAGAGGAGATCTCAGACAACCTCAGGGGAGGCTGAGGAAGTACCAACCGAGCCTCGGGCGGCGATGGAGAAGCCGCCGGAGTTTATGAACTCCGATGAGAAATTATGCGGGATAGGGAGGGGGATAAGCTCCCATAGGAGAGGGCTTTGGGCGAGGGGAAAGAGGGCAACACGAGGGAGGTATTTATAGGGCGAGGGGGTGTACAAATGCGTGCAGCCATGGCGAGCAAAAAAAAGGCAAGTGCGGATCTCCGGCGAGAAAATCCGGGGCATTAATGGCCTTTTACTTGGAGAAGGAGGTGTAGGGGAAGGTGGTGGATCCATTCAGAGGATTCTTGGGGAAGGGGAAGGAGGGAAGGGAGTGGGGCGCGCGGTGGGGTGCGTGCGTGCGTTCTGCTCCTGTAGGTGCAGGAACGATTGTAGGAGGAAGACGACTTGGTGGGTCGTGGAGGGGGCCGGGCCTAGTGCGGCTGGGCTTCGCCCAGTTTTTTTTGAAAATAGAGAAGGAAAACTGAAATAAAGAGCAATAAAAAAACTATTGTATAGGCATATTATATATAAGAAGTTTCAGAAAAATAATTTCTAAAACATGAACAGATTTTCAGAGGCAAATAAAATCTACAAAGATTCAAATAAAGCAAATAGTGCTACTGTTGCATTAAAATCCCATAAAAATCATTTTTAAAATACCAAAACGATTTCAAATTTATTTTCTCCTAACTTTCCATTGAAGGGAATTGTTTTACCCTTATTTCCATTTATTTGTTTTTAGGAGAAAAAATTAAAATAAAAATCCAAATAATTCCAAATTGGAAGGGAGTTTCAAAATACTTCCAAATGACTTTAAATTGGATTCTTTGTAACTTCCAACTCATATTTCATATAATTGAAGAAGTCATTTTATCTTCTCTCGTGAAAATCATTGAGTTGCATAAAGTTTCGAATTTGAAATATTTTTGGATGGTATTCAAATCTTTTCAAAACCCTTTTCATTTATTTAAATGGAAGAACTCATATCATCTTCACTCTAGGGTTTTGTGATGAAATGAATTTGAATTCATGGGGATCAAAATGCAAAGTGAAAGTTTTGGGAAAGTCATTTCATTCCCTCTCATTCAACTTTCAAAAAGTATCAAATTTCACTCAATTTCACACAAGCAACCACACCACAATCAAACAAACAAGCATAAATATTTATTTAATATAACATTCCAAAATTTAGAATGTTGGGATGTTACAAACCTACCACACTTAAAATGAATCTCGTCCTCGAGATTCGAAGAGGCTAGCAAGAAAAGGTTAGGGTTTGGAGGTCTTCCAGCAAATCCATCGACTAGAGAGGTCTGGGGTGCTACCACACTTGAAAGCAATGCTATGGTTCTGACAAAATTCATGTACTCCATCCTTTCGGTTGACGGTGTCGGTCTTCTCATATTCTCCGGAATAACTCTTTCACTGGTGCTCTCCCGATCGGGGCATGCCCCTTTTCTCAAAAATCTTGTGTCCTCTCAATCCTGGTGAGGTTCTTCCGAAGAGTGGGTCTTCATATGTGACATGTCTGTCGTCAATACTAAGAAACTATCGGAATCTCCTGGTGGTCAACAATTTATGGCTTATCCAGCAGAAAAAATGGTCGGGGTTGAATCTCACCATATATCCTATGATTGGCAATGATTGCCTGCAAAGGGTTCCATCGTTCTACCATTCTATGGTCTTATGGCTTGACGTGTCGACACTCTTCTAAGGTTTTCAAGGCTCTCTGATTTTCCATCAACATATGATAGTTCATGATAGAAGTCTCCGGTATGGGGGCCAATCCATCCCGTACTTGAACCATTACTACATATGCAGACATTGAATCACGTACTCTAACACTTGGGCATACTCACAAGCATTGTAGAATTTCTCTTGTCGATGAACTGAGTTCAAATAAATCCATTGTTTCTGCAAGCTGAATAAGACATCTAACGTTTCTTCACAACTCCCGGGTTTTCGTATCCTCCTAAAAATGTCGGCTGATTAACTCAGAGTTTTCTTCCGAAATATCTTTCTTCAGCAAGAGTGTGCTTGCTTCTTATTAACTCCTGGGCCTGTGGGTTATGGCCCACTTCAACTCTTGTACAATTTTAACTCATCTATTCGAGGATTATCATTCCATATTCCAACATTACACCTCCTTTAAATCCAATAGTACTTCTTCCTTCATACCCTTGTGGTGACGATCATACACAACTCCAACTTATTTGGTCCAGCTCCCTTGTATGGACCGTCATGAATAACACATTTCTTTCTTAATTGATCTTGTGGCTTTACGGAGTACTACCACACCAAAAAATGCAATAGTTTATCCATAAATCATATTATTTTCATATCAAATCTTTTATTACATCCTTAACCAATTTTCGTAAATCCAAATTAAAAAAAGTACTTTATTACAAATGCTGCCACCCACATGATTTGGTATGGTCAGGCATTACTTCCAACTTTATTCATTTTTCCTCCTTGAGGATTCTTCAGTCCCACTGGAATTGTGCGACATGCACCTTGAAATCTTCAATCTTCTGTTTCATCGTGGTGGCCTTGAGCTTCATCTCCATCATCTCTGCATGCACTTCTGAGGGAGCCCTGGATTAGGGGGTCTCTGGACAGCCGGACTATATCTTTTGGCCGGACTGTTGGACTATGAAGATACGAGATTGAAGACTTCGTCCCATGTCCGGATGGGACTCTACTTGGCGTGGAAGGAAGCTAGGCAATACAGATATGTATATCTCCTCCTTTGTAACCGACCTTATGTAACCCTAGCCTCCTGCGGTGTCTATATAAACCGGAGGTTTTAGTCCGTAGGACAACATACAATCATACCATAGGCTAGCTTCTAGGGTTTAGCCTCTCTCGATCTCGGGTAGATCAACTCTTGTAGTACTCATATTATCAAGAATAATCAAGCAGGACGTAGGGTTTTACCTCCATCAAGAGGGCCCGAACCTGGGTAAAACATCGTGTCCCCTGCCTCCTGTTACCATCCGCCTTAGACGCACAGTTCGGGACCCCCTACCCGAGATCCGCCGGTTTTGACACCGACATTGGTGCTTTCATTGAGAGTTCCTCTGTGTCGTCACCGTTAGGCTTGATGGCTCCTTCGATCATCGATAGCGATGCAGTCTAGGGTGAGACTTTCCTTTCCGGGACAGATCTTTGTATTCAGCGGCTTCGTACTGCGGGCCAACTCGCTTGGCCATCTGGAGCAGTTCGAGAGTTACACCCCTGGCACCAGGTCAGGTTTGGAAGCTTAAACTACACGACCGACATCCGCGGAGACTTGATCTTCGACGGATTCGAGCCCCTGCCGAGTGCGCCGCACGGTCACGATGAGCATGATTTAGCTCTACCATCGGACAATGTTCGGGAGACCACCACCGGCAACCGCTCCGACCCTCAATTCGAGCCAATTGCGCCATCCATGGACGGGTGGATAGACCGCGCCACAGAGGCCGTATTCTCAGCGGCGATCGAGCCGATATCGACCTTACCCTTCACGGGAGTCGTGATGCCGAACTACCGGTTCTTCCCCGGCCACGGACTGCGAACCGCCTGCGCCCGTGCCTATCGAATCCGACTAGGCGCGATCATGGAGTTCACCTCGCGGATATCTTTCAGCACTCGCCCTTCGGCGACATACTGAACTCATTAAGGTCTCTCTCCCTGTCAGGAGAGTCCTGGGCCGAACTATGTACGACAGGATTGGGATGCGGATGAGGAAGTTCGCCGCCCACCCACCACCCACTTAGTAGCCACTGTTCGACGATTTGACCGACATGCTCGACTTCGACTCCGAAGACATCGACGGTATGGACGAAGATGCAGGAGGCGAACAAGAACCACTGCCCACAGGGCACTGGACAGCCACCTCGTTCATATGACATATATATGGTGGACACACCCAAAGAAGGCAATGGCGACCGGGACAACGGAGGATGGACCCCTCCCAAGAAGCACCCAAGCGTCGACCGTCAGCGGCGCCGCTTCTATGTCTTGCCAAGGAAAAAGCGGTGATACGCACAGGAGATATAGCACTCCAGACCAGTGCCGAAGATATAAAAATCCCTCCAAGCAAGATGTAGAGCAGGAGGATGGAGAAGCCAGCCCTCCCGAGAGAGCGACAGATGGAGAGGCGGAGGATGATAATTACATGCCTCCCTCCGAAGACGAGGCAAGCATCGACGATGACGAATTCGTCGTGCTGAGGATCCCGTCGAACAAGAGTGCTTCAAGCGCCGGCTTATAGCCACGGCAAATAGCCTTAAGAAAAAGCAACAGGAGCTTCAAGCTGATCAAGATTTGCTAGCTGACAGATGGACTGATGTCCTTGCGGCCGAGGAATATAAACTCGAACGTCCCTCCAAGAGTTACCCAAAGCGCAGGTTGCTACCCCGACTGGAGGAGGAAGCACCAAACCTACATCTCCAGCGTATGACGCGGCTGATCGGCCACCTCGTGGCCGCGACAGAGATGCATTTCAGCCAAAAGCTCAGCCCGCACCCCGACGTCACTCAAATAAAAATGTCAAGGCATGGGGAAATATGTCAGACCTGTGAGACATATTGGAGGACAAAGCAAAACATGCAAGATCTATCTACGGATCACGAGGGCGCGCCACTACGCGAGACGATAACCGTCACGTGGGATACAGTAAAAGTAAGTCCGGCCGGGTCGAACACAGCGGACACGACTCATTTGAGCTGCGTCGCGACATAGCCCAGTACAGAGGCGCCGCACACCCCCTATGCTTCACAGACGAAGTAATGGATCACCAAATCCCAGAGGGTTTCAAACCCGTAAACATCGAATCATACGATGGCACAACAGATCCTGCGGTATGGATCGAGGACTTCCTCCTGCACATCCACATGGCCCGCGGTGACGATCTACATGCCATCAAATACCTCCCACTCAAACTCAAAGGACCAGCTCAGCATTGGCTCAATAGCCTGCCAGCAGAATCCATTGTCTGTTGGGAAGATCTGGAAGCCGCATTCCTTGACAACTTCCAGGGCACTTATGTGCGACCACCAGATGCCGATGACTTGAGCCACATAATTCAATAGCCAGAGGAATCGGCCAGGCAATTCTGGACATGGTTCCTGACAAAGAAAAATCAAATCGTCGACTGTCTGGATGTAGAGGCCCTAGTAGCTTTTAAGCACAACATCCACGACGAGTGGCTCGCCCGACACCTTGGCCAAGAAAAGCCAAAATCTATGGTAGCCCTCACGACACTCATGACCCGCTTTTGCACGGGAGAAGACAGCTGGCTGGCTCGCAGCAATAACATATCAAAGAACCATGGTATTTCGGATACCAAGGATAGCAATGGCAGGTCACGTCGCAACAAACACAAGCGCCGCATTAACAGCGACAATATCAAGGATACGACAGTCAATGCCGGATTCAAAGGCTCTAAACCCGGTCACAGAAAAAGCCATTCAAAAGAAGCACTCCGAGCCCGTCCAGTTTGGACCGTATACTCAATCGCTCGTGTCAAATACACGCACCCCCGACAAGCCAGCCAACCACACCAACAGGAATTGTTGGGTGTTCAAGCAGGCCGGCAAGTTAAATGCCAAAAACAAAAATAAGGGGTCACACAGCGATGACGAGGAGGAGCCCCGGCAGCCGAACACCGGAGGACAGAAGAGGTTCCCCCCCCACAAGTGCGGACGGTGAACATGATATATGCAACCCATATCCCCAAGAGGGAGCGGAAGCATGCGCTAAGGGACGTATATGCGTTGGAGCCAGTCGCCCCAAAGTTCAACCCATGGTCCTCTTGTCCGATCACCTTCGATCGCAGGGACCACCACACTAGTATCCGTCATGGCGGATTCGCCGCACTGTCCTAGACCCAATCATTGACGGATTTCACCTCACTCTAGTCCTTATGGATGGCGGCAGCAGCCTGAACCTGCTTTATCAGGACACAGTGCACAAAATGGGTATAGACCCCTCAAGGATCAAACCCACAAAAACGACCTTCAAAGGCGTCATACCAGGTGTAGAGGCCCATTGCATAGGCTCAGTCACATTGGAAGTGGTCTTCGGATCCCCAGATAACTTCCGAAGCGAGGAGTTAATCTTCGATATAGTCCCGTTCCGCAGTGGCTATCATGCACTGCTCGGGCGAACTGCATTTGCGAGATTCAATGCAGTACCGCATTATGCATACCTCAAGCTCAAGATGCCAGGACCTCAGGGGGTCATAACAGTCAATGGAAACACATAGCGCTCTCTCCGCACGGAGGAGCACACTGCGGCCCTCGCAGCAGAAGCGCAAAGCAGCCTCTTAAGGCAATCCACCAGTTCGGCGATTAAAGACCCAGACACCTTCAAGCGCGTCGGAGTAATCGGCAACAAGACCGCCTGGCACGTTCCAAGCTCGCATAGCAATGCGGCCCCCGCCCCAGTCCTAGCCAAACGGCGAAATCCGTGCCACGCATACACAATTACGCATTGAAAATACCATGGGCACAGGTGGGGAGGGGGCATGACTACGGCACGCCCCAAGACGCGGCTCAACCGCACTAGGGGCTTCCCGCTTTGTTATTTTTCTCTCTTTCAGGACTTTAATCTCTAGAAACCCTGTCCGGCAGTATGATTGCCGGACACACGATACAACAACCAAGGAGGCAGAAAGCTACGTCGTATTAAGGAATTCCCAGGTGGTCTCTGATAACGAGTGTAATACCTGCTTTAAATACCATTCCTCAGCTTGCCCTTGGAGGGGACATGTCAAATAGTCCTACTTTTTTGCTTATCGCAATACTTGTATCATTCTGCTTCGACGCACCTTTTTGAATAAACAATGCATAGCACTAGACTATTATCGCATTCTCTATTCTTATATATATACATATATATATATATATATATGTTCAGTCATGACATTTAGCACCCGTACACTCTGGTACGACCAATATGCCAGGGGCTTAAGAATACCCCATAATACGGCGTGAGAAGTCTGAACACTTTTGACAGTGCGGCACCCCGAACTTATAGCATTATATGCATCAGCTCCGAATCATGTCTTGGGTCAATAGTTGGGTTTGCCCGGCTCCCATGTTTTGGTACCTTACATTCCGCTATATCGGCTAAGGTAGAACTAGGAGAACTACTACGATTGTGCCCCGGTTCAGCTGGGCTAAGCACCTCAGTAGAGAAAGCTAAAACTGTCTGTCATGATAAGGCGAGAGCTGGTCGCTGTTCGAGAGGTCTCGAGTCCCTAAAGACTTATGCCGCTTAGAGCGAGGAGTCGGCTTTGTCCGGCTTAAGGCATGTATAGCGCCCCGAATTCGGCCTTTTGAATACTTGGGGCTTCGCCAAAATTTAAAATTGTAGAAATCTATGGCTAAGTGAGAGTGATAAAGCATTATAGTCTGATTGCCTTGTTCGTTGTGCTGAGCACCTCCCTCGAAGGACCCAACAATGGGAAAAAGAGTGCTCAGATTTATCCCGAACACCCCAGCACTCGTGGCATGGGGGCAGAAGCCGACGACTGGCCATCTCTCAGATTTGATAAACAGCCACACAGAAGGTAATATTTTAAATTCAAACAAGCGTTGCATAGCGCATATGAACAAGTTTTCATAATACAGGATCACACGAGCAAGTTCATTCAAAAATTACATCCTTCGCACACTCGTCCACCACAAGACGGGCACCCTTCAGGACACCCTCATAATACATTTTGGGGGTGGCGATGCTCCTTGCCCTGCGGCGGCCCCTCCTTCACCAGCTTCTCGGCGTCCATCTTGGCCCAGTGCACCTTTGCACGGGCAAAAGCCCGGCGGGCACCTTCGATACAGACGGACCGCTTGATGACTTCCAGCCGTGGGCAGGCATCCACAAGCCGCCTCACCAGGCTGAAGTAGCTATTGGGAAGGGAGTCGCCAGGCCACATCCGGACTATAAAGCCCCTCATGGCCTGTTCGGCCGCCTTGTGCAGGTCGACCAGTTGCTTCAGCTGGTCGCTCATAGGCACTGGGTGTTCGGTCCTAGTATACTGAGACTAGAACAACTTCTCCGTCGAGCTTCCCTACTCGGCCTGGTAATACTTCGCGGCATCCGACACGTTGCGGGGCAAATCTGCGAATGCTCCTAGAGAGCTCCGGACTCTGGTAAGTAACAAGTAATTTACTTTCACATGCTTTCTTTGCATATTGAATGCCTTACCCGCTGCTATATTCCTCATCGCCTCAATTTCCTGGAGGGCCTTTTGGGCTTCGGCCTTGGCATTGTTTGTGCTCTTGAGGGCCGCGGCAAGCTCGGACTCTCGCATCTTCGAGTCAAGCTCCAAAGCCTCGTGCTTCTCCACGAGAGCCTGGAGCTCTTGCTGCACCTCGCCCACCTGTACCTCTTGCTTTTCCCGCTCGGTGCGCTCCTTGGCCGCTTTGTCTTTGGCCTCGGACAACGCTTGCTTCAGGGTCGCCACTTCAGTCATGGCCCCTGGCACATTCATGATGATCCTGTCATTTCGCAACCACATTTTCTTTTTTATATAGACAAGGTATTACTTACCTTTGTTCTCCTCGAGCCGCCTCTTGGCAAGACCGAGCTCTTTCTCGGACCCCTCGAGGTCCTGCTTCAGTGCGGCGACCTCCGCAGTCAGTGCGGCAGAGGTCAGCAGCGAAGCCTGCATACGCATACAGACATACTTATATTAGACTCCTGCAGATATTATTTGATCCTCTATTCGGCTTTTCTTTGTGAACACCAAACAGAGCATCAGGGGCTACTGTCTATGCGGTAATATTTTTCCTGTATTTTAAATACTTACCTCAAAGCCTGTTAGAAGGCTGGCACAGGCTTCAGTCAGTCCGCTCTTGGCGGGCTGAACCTTCCTAATCACCGCACTCATAATAGTGCGGTGCTCTTCATCGATGGAAGCGCCGCGAAGCGCTCCTAGCAGGTTGTCCGGTGCCTCTGGATGGACAGAGGTCACCGGCACGGGCGGCTTGCCCCTTTTGGAAGGGGGCTGCCTGCCCGAGTTCGGAACCACTGGAGGTTCCGGCGCGGTGTTCGGCTGAGAGCCGAACTTGGAGTCCCCGGGAGCCTTGCTCCCTTTGCTCCTGGAGTCCGGAAGGTCGCCTTGAGGCGCCTCCGGGACTATCTCCCCTGGCTCGGTGCCCCTTGAGACAATACCTCGACATTATCCGTAGGGCAAGGGGAGGAGTCGGTTGGAAGTGTGTCACTATTCATGTCGACGAGTCAAGGAACCGTCCGACGATGATGAATCGATATGGGCTTGGGGCGGACTGCATAATCATATTCGACGTTAGGAGAAGTAGTGCGACAAAGGTATTCTATGAGTTACTCTGGTATCCGAATATCTACGACTTCGCCAGGGGCTTGGCCCTGAGCAGCCACTCGTCTTCGCCATCGGCGGCGGTGGTGGAGCAGTCCGAAAGGAGAGTCCTTCCCTTCTTGGACCCTTCGGCCTCCCCGGTTGTGGCAGCCTTCCTTTTCTTGTCTCCCCCGGCTGGAGGGGGAGAATGTTCATCTTCCTTCTCCTCGTTTTCATGGGAGGAGTGTGTCTCGGTGTTATCAGACGATGAGTCTGATACCACCTGGCGCGGGAACTCTTTCGGTTCCCTTGGCCTTCTTCTTGGTCTTCTCCGGCACCTCATAAGGAGCCAGAGTCCGCATCTCCGTCAGGAGAGCGTCCGCAGTGTCTTCAGGCAGAGAGGCCGGACAGTTAATCTACTCCGATGTCTCCACCCAGTCCTGTCAAAGGCATGGGACTCACAGCCCACACATGGTTAAGCTATGGGAAATAAATACCCTACCAGATGTACAGAACTTACCGGATTCGCAAGGCGCTTCACGCTTAGCCCGCGGTCCTCAGTAAGAGAAGGAGGGACTCGGCGCCCTTGAATAGCACCCTCTAGACGTCCTTATGCGTCGTGTCAAAGAGCTCGCTTAAAGTCTGGTGCTGGGCCGGGTCGAACTCCCATAAGTTGAAATCCCGTTGTTGACACAAGAGGATCCGGCGGAAGAGCATGACCTGGACTATGTTGACTACGCCTGAATAAGTGATAATAAGCGGATGAATGGCAGAAATTCGATGATAAGCTGTCAAACATGAGAATTGGTCGACGGCCCGGGCGGCCGCAAGGGGTTCGCGTTGGCCGATTCATTAATGCAGCTGGCACGACAGGTTTCCCGACTGGAAAGCGGGCAGTGAGCGCAACGCAATTAATGTGAGTTAGCTCACTCATTAGGCACCCCAGGCTTTACACTTTATGCTTCCGGCTCGTATGTTGTGTGGAATTGTGAGCGGATAACAATTTCACACAGGAAACAGCTATGACCATGATTACGCCAAGCTATTTAGGTGAGACTATAGAATACTCAAGCTTAAGTTTCTTGCTTATCATGTTCGGGATACATTTCTGGAGTCCGTCCAGCTCCACCGATGAACGCCAAGACAGGCCCTTCTCCTTCCAGGAAGTGAGCCGCGTGGGGATTCCGGATCGAAACTCGGGGGCCGCCACCCAGTTGGTGTCACGCGGCTCGGTGATGTAGAACCACCCCGATTGCCACCCCTTTATGGTCTCCATGATGGAGCCCTCGAGCCATATAACGTTGGGCATTTTGCCCACCATGGCTCCACCGCATTCCGCTTGTTGGCCGCCCACCACCTTCGGCTTGATATTGAAGGTCTTCAGCCACAGGCCAAAGTGGGGCCGGATGCAGAGGAAAGCATCGCACACGAGATGAACGCCGAGATGTTGAGGATAAAATTCGGGGCCAGATCATGAAAGTCCAGCCCATAATAGAACACGAGGCCACGGACAAATGGATGGAGGGGAAACCCCAATCCGCGGATGAAATGGGGGAGAAAAACCACCCTTTCATGAGGTTCCGGGGTAGGGACGATCTGCCCCGCGGCTGGCAGCCGGTGCGCGATATCCGTGGCTAAGTATCCGGCTCCACGTAGATTTTTGATGTGTCCCTCCGTGACGGAGGAGGCCATCCACTTGCCTCCCGCTCCGGACATGGTTGGAGAGAGTTGATGAGAAGGATGCGGACTTGGGCGCTGGAGCTCGAGTGCGCGAGAATGGATGAGTAAGGAGGAAGAAGGCGTGGGTAGAAAAAGGTGAGACCTTATCCATTTATAAGGGGGGACGAAACTATGCGCCCCCACCAGCGTGGTAAAACTCGCTTATCCCCCAAGCGGCGTAATTGGTGGCACGGTTGGGTTACCCACACCCCTATTGATGAGAATCCCGTAATAAGGGGAACATGATCTCTGCTTTGACAAGACGTGTCAAGAAACCGCCTCGCGTTATGTGTGGGGCTGGTTAAAGAAAAATGGTTCGAATATTTACCGGGCCATGGTATGATGTCATGCTGCCAAAATGTGTCAGCAGATTAGATTTGTGGAAATATTATTCCCTCTACGGTGGTATGTGGAACTTATTTTGCAGGGTCGGACACTATCCTTGTATTCAAACTCTTTTATGGTCTATTCGGAGGAGGAACCCGCCTTTCAATGCCGAAGACAACACTGCACGCCGGACTCATCGTCATTGAATCCTGGTTCAGGGGCTATTGAGGGAGTCCTGGATTAGGGGGTCTCTGGACAGCCGGACCATATCTTTTGGCCGGACTGTTGGACTATGAAGATACGAGATTGAAGACTTCGTCCCGTGTCCGGATGGGACTCTACTTGCCGTTGAAGGCAAGCTAGGCAATACGGATATGTATATCTCCTCCTTTGTAACCGACCTTATGTAACCCTAGCCTCCTCTGGTGTCTATATAAACCGAAGGGTTTTAGTCCATAGGACAGCATACAATCATACCATAGGCTAGCTTCTAGGGTTTAGCCTCTTCGATCTCGTGGTAGATCAACTCTTGTGCTACTCATATTATCAAGAATAATCAAGCAGGACGTAGGGTTTTACCTCCATCAAGAGGGCCCAAACCTGGGTAAAACATCGTGTCCCCTGCCTCCTGTTACCATCCGCCTTAGACGCATAGTTCGGGACCTGTCGTGGGTTTGTCACGGCAGATGTCCTTGTGAAAGGACTTAGTCGTGGAGCCATCGCTACGGGTTAGCTTAAAGGGGTTAAACCGGACAAGGGGACACGTGGAGTTTTATACTAGTTCGGCCCCTTCAAGGAAGGTAAAAGCCTACTTCTAGTTGTGATTGGTATTGCTAGGGTTTCGAAGGCCAGGGAGCGAATCCGCTTTGTTTGGCTCTCGAGTTGTGGTCTGTCCCTAAACCGCTGCCGGGTCGTCCCTTTATATACATAGGTTGACGCCCGCCGGGCTACAGAGTCCCGACGCCGTATCATAAACGTGTCCGGTTCGGTCTCATCCTTCCTATCTTACCAGACAAGTTACATGACTAGGTCGGTTTACATTTATAGACTTTAACCCGCCCTTGGGCCTTGGGCCTTCGTAAAGCGCCATCATCCTTGCATCTTCATAGGCTTCTAATCTTCAAGGAGTTAACCCGACTACACAAGGCCGGTTTACCTCCAGTAGTAA
The DNA here is from genome assembly GCF_003073215.2 of Triticum urartu. Lineage (NCBI taxonomy): Eukaryota > Viridiplantae > Streptophyta > Magnoliopsida > Poales > Poaceae > Triticum > Triticum urartu. The sequence goes on from NC_053025.1 coordinate 276,084,078, forward strand.
TATCCCCAACATTAGGCCCCAGATTGGTTTGAACTTGTTCATGTCAATCTTCTACAGTTAGAAAAATTCTTCCCTCATATCTTCACCTTGATGTTGTAAACCGCCGTGACGTCATACTTCAAGATTATGATAAACCGCCCTGACGTCATCCATCCGTTGATGTCGAAGATTACCTTCATTTAATGTGTATTTAGTCACCGAGGTGACACCTTTATTAACTTATCCATTTTTGGGCTCCTCGATTCCCGCACTTGCCGTTTCATCGCTTCGCCTTATAAATAAGGGCAGAGGACCCCTTTATTTTCCTTCCGCTATCCTTTCCTCCCTTCTTCTTCCTTGCGACGTCTCCACACCTGAGTGCCGCCGTCATCGTCCAGCCTCGCCTTTGCTTCACCGTCGGCCGCTGCATCGACCTGTTCGCACTAGAATTCCGCAGCACCCCTCCGCTGCTTCCGCAACCGCAGTAAGTCCTTCCCCCCTTCATTTCTAGATCCATTAGGATTTCCCTGCTCTTCGCGGTTCTTGAAGTTCATCAGAGCTTTCGGTGCTGTTCTTCCTTGGCCTATAGATGAATACTTCGTACTTATCATATCCCTTGCCGTGATTAATCTTCTGTTACCCTCACAAATCCTTATGCGCAAAGAACTATTGTATTCCTTCATAACTGTTTCGGGTCTTACCCTTTTTAGGTCGAAATATTTTGCTTTTCTGTCTTACCTTAGATCCAAAAAATTTATATAACTCTATGAAATCTGTTTCTCCTCACAAAAACATAAGCGGTTTAACTTTGCATAATCAATCTGTACCATTAGCCCTCTGATAAACCAGAGGAGCCCTTTGCCTTCATAGTTATACTCTGATTTAACAGTGTCTGAGTACCCTGTCCTGGTATTACCTTTTTCCCTTATTGCATTGGTCTCCGGTTTATGCCATTTCGCATATCAGTATGTTTCTTACTCCATTGTATCTTGCATATCATCATGCGTGATTTATAAACCGACCTTTCATTTTCAGCTTGTTTGTTTCGCAATGGCCAAACAATTCACTGCTTGCAACTGGGCTCGTTCCCGGGTCACTGGAACTCAGCTGAATGAGATGGTTAGCACCGGCTCCTTGCGTAAGAAAACTGAAATTAAATGGCGAGTTCCAGGAACAGAAAATCCTTCGACCCTAAGGCAGGGCAAGGTGGTGGTCTTTGTTGACCACATAAGCCGTGGCTTCAAACCGCCAGGATCAAAGTTTTACCGGGATGTGCTTGCCAATTTCCAACTCCATCCCCAAGATATTGGGCCAAATTCAGTATCCCACCTATGCAACTTCCAGGTCTTCTGTGAAGCATATTTACAGGAAGAACCAACTGCAGAACTGTTCCAGGATTTCTTTCACTTAAACCGACGCACAGAGTTTGTAAATGGCCCGAACACAGAACTTGGTGGTGTCTCGATTCAAAAGTGGAAAGAAGTTGAATTTCCTCATGCCAAACATCATAGCCACCCTAAGGAATGGGACCAAACTTGGTTTTATTGCAGAGACACTTCACCTGAAGACGAAAATCCCCTTCCAGGCTTTCGTGATCACCGGCTTTCCAATACCCATCCGATGCCGCAATGCTTGAGCTCCGCCGAAAGGGCGAAATATGCCCCTCAACTCGCAAAACTCCGGGACTTTATGGCAAATGGGTTAACAAGTGTGGATTTCGTGCGCTGTTGGATATCTTGGAGCATCTTGCCTCTAAGCCAGCGTCCCGGTTTAATGTGTGAATATACCGGTGAGGTTGATGACCCTCAACGCCATTGCAACCTTCAATTATCTGATGAAGAAGTCACTGAAGGTGTAAAGAAAATTCTGAATGAATCGGAACTGGCCTGTAGTCAAACCGGTTTGAGTCCCTTCTATGCCAAGAACAAACCGCCTGCTGTAAGCATTATACTTCCTTTTCATCTTTAATATTTTTATCTTGTGCAACCTGTAATCCTTCTTCTATGTATGTTTGTATAGGGTGATGACCCCTTCTGGAAACAGAAAACCGTAGAAAAAGCGGTAAAACCAACCGGGGACAAAGCGGTCAAACCATCTCGCCCAAAAACCAAAGCCGTCAAACGAACGTCAAAACGGAAAACGACTGACCGGATCAACATGGAGCTTGACGATGACACCGATGATCCAGAAGTTGAGGTAGAACTTGACTCACTTGGCTCTCTTTTCATGCATCTCATTAACAATGATCTTCCTCAGGAGGACGCAGAAGCTAGTCTAGCTAATGATGTAGAGGTAATTACCCTTTCCTCCGGTTCGGACTCTATGCCAACACAAAAAACCCGCTAAGCAGTCCGGAAAGTAAGCTTTTCTCATCCTCTTGCTCACTTTGATCCAACATTTATTTTGAAGACTCAGCAGCATGAAGCTCGCCGGACAACCCGACACAGTGGCTAACAGGTTACTTCAGCCGGTTTACCTGATACCCCGGTTCGGAAGCGCCGGTCTGAGGTCTCCCCTTCTCCTGACCATTCTTACCCCAAGGCAGGTTATTTCAGACAACCTCTTAATCCATCTGATTCAAATTATCAGGTGACACCTGCCTCATCATCTGGCGAGTCAACAACAACTCAACCCCCTCCTCTGAAAACTGTGGCTGGGTAAGTTGTAAAACCTTTTCCTTTAATGCATCATAGAACTTAAATAAGATATTAATCCCTTTATATTTTTGTTTACAGGGCCAAAGCCAGACCCAGCAAGAAATCTTGGGTCACCAATCCGCCCGAAGACCCGACCACTTTTGAAGAAGAACCCAGAGGTGAACCGGAACAAACTTGTGAACCGGAGGGCCTTCATCCTGAAGCTACCTCTGGTGAACCGCCCCTTCAAGGCCAAAACACCGATGAACCAACTGATGCTGAACCTGCTGCACCTGACGTTGAACCGGCAGAGCCAAACCGAGCTAGTCCGGTGAGAAATGCTAATACTCCATTATCACCAGCCAAACATACTGAAGGTCAAGGAGGCGATGTTATCATTACTGGAATGGGCCATAGCTCTCCTGGCCATCCCATCATCTTAGCCCAACATAGTGCCAAAGAAGAGCAAGCTGCTAAGGAAAAAGGCAAGTGGAGCAGCGATTTATCAAGATATGCTCATTTCAACGCTGAAGAGCTTCACTCTGGCTTCTTGAACCATCTGCACTCAAACTGGGACTATGAAGCTGGTTTGGTGAACTTGATGAAAGAGCGATATGAGGTAAATTCGTCTCCCTTTGTTTACTGATTCATAGCCGAGACAATATCCCAAATAGCCCCCAAGGGCCGTTTTATGATGTTAATCATAAACCGGGTCTTTGTAACCAAGACTCATCTTTTAGCAATTAGATAACCTTGTGTAGCATAGCCCCCAAAGGCCGGTTTAACTAGGCAAGTTAATCCGGGTTTTAATCCATGCATCCACTTTAGAACAGGCGCAGATTAGCCCCCAAGTGTCCAGGATAATGCTTGTATTGTTCTGGAGACTTGTATAAAATGCAGCACTTTAGAGCGAACATGCATTAGCCCCCAAGTATGAAGTGCATAACTTGTTATACGCTTTGTACTTAGAACATATATGACTTGTTGTTTAATATGCCTTCAACGTTGCAGGCTGAACTGAGAAGCAAAGATGCTCGAAACTCTGACTTGCAAGAAAATGTGAAGTCACAACAAGCAGAGGCTGCAAAAGCCAAAGAGGAGCTGACCCAAGCCCTGGCTGTAATGGAGAGGCTGAAGGAATCTTTCAACAAGGATCGGGCTAACTGGGAAACCGAAAAATCCGGTTTAACCAAAAGAGCTGAAGACACTGAGGCAGCCCTGGAACCAGTTGTAGATGAACTAGCTGGTTTGAAATGGCAAATCAATGCTATGACGTGTGCTATCTTTGGTAAGTGTCTGCTTATGTGTTTTGCGCAAGTCAATGAACCTTATCACTGACCAACACATTGATAAAAATCTTTGGCAGGTACTCGGATCGCTCATCTTGGTACAGACATGCGGATGAAGCTCAAAGCGGCATATACATTGGTTGAACAACTGTACTCTGGGTCTCAGCGGGCTATTTGTACGACAGCTTACAACAAACCGGCCCCAACTTTAATTAAAGAAACACTTGAGAAGTTGGCCATGTTACCAGCCCGTATTGCCGAATTGAAGAAGGCAGCTGCCAGGTCAGGAGCTTTAATCACACTTATTCGAGCCAAAGCCTGGATTCCAGACCTTGAAGCGGATGATATCATTAAAGGATATCCAGGTGTAAAGGAAGACGGTTCAAACTTTGACAACGATGACCTCCGGCGGCTGACCAAACAGATGCGGCCAGTAGCCAGCAAACTGGCCGATGATACATACTTGTCCCATTTTCAACCGGTTTATGACGCTGAAGGGAAAAGAGAGCCGGCCGACATCCATGAAGTTGAAGAACTTGTGCCTCCGATTCGTAAGCACACTTATGCTCCTGATATTAACCCCTCCAATCTTATCCATGAGGAAGCAGTATTTCAAGCTTTAACTAGAATCGATTGGTCGACGGTTGATTTCCAGCGTCTGGGGAGGGATGAAGAAGTGCCCACACCAACTGACCCTCAACCATCAAACCATCCAAACAAAGCGTCCTAAACCGGTCGCTGGTTTACTGGCTACTGTGTGCCGATCTTGTGAAAAACAATTATGCCATTGGAGCCGCTTTGAAAGCTTCTTGTAATAGGATAGCCAAAACTTCGTTATCTGCCATGCCATCGAGCATGTTTTGTAATGCCTCATGACAACTTGTGCCACCTTTTGGGATATATTTATGCATAACCCATGATGAATTGTGTTCCTGGGTACAACAACTTAAAAGTATCTAGCAGTTTACCGCTAGACGGGTCATAATGTCCAGGAAGTGTACAGTACATAGATGAAATAATCGAAGTGTTTGTACAAAAAGCAATATACATAAAATACCTCATTGGTTGACCAACGGTGTATACGACAAAGGTGTTAATACCAATCCAGAACGTTGATAACCCCATCTTTGTAATGCCGGTCTATATACTAAACCGGACCGGGATAGCTACCACGTTTTCTTTATAACACTGGTGATTTAGTCAAACCAGACCGGGTCAATAAACACCGGTTTATAATCGATCATGTGCCAACAACTTGCAGTTGAAAAGCAAGCCGGGTCAAGGATGCCGGTTTATCAAAAAATACTTATGAACTTCAACAAATAAAACTAAAAAAGGAAATATGCAAGGCTTTTTACGAGCTGCCAGGCTCCAAATCGAGGCTTTTCATGGGCTGCCAGGCCTCTGAGTTAAACCATTTAACAAAGCCTTTTAAGATGGGCCTCCAATTAACCAATCATCATTTTAACTTTGACAAGTTCAGGGTCTATAAAAGATTGACATGTCAAACGTTCAATGGGTCATACCAGGATTACCTGGACAGGAGTGGCTTACTTGATGAAGGCAGGTTAACCCGGGGTTTTAGGTGAATACACCAGGCTTCCAAGCCATGGCTTGATTGCCAATTACAAGGGTCCTTTCAAACTCTTTGTTGCTTTGCAAAAAGAGCCCCCAAGTAACTTTGTGAGCTGTGCTTAGTGTGTGTCCATGTTTGAGTCTGTGCTTTGTGCAACACTCTCTTTGGATCCACATATTTTTTCTTTTATGGCTTAAATGCCTATCAAGAGGTGCAGCTATGGTGTGATAACAACCAAGCCCCCTAGTGATATCCCTTCGTGGTTTCAAAACCGATCAAGAGGTGTAGCTATAGTTCAAATATGACCAAGCCCCCTAGTGATTTTCTTTATATCCGTGCAACTGCTAAGACCGGCTTAACAAAAAAAACTCCGCTTTGTCAATAAACTCGTATAAGCACACACAGGATGTAAAAAGAACAGATACCCCGCTTATAACGGAGGCTCCGGTTTATTATATGATATATACACTGTCATAAATATGTACAGATGAAGAGCCTATGGCTTCAAGTATAGTAAGGCCGAAGGAGAGCTATGTTCCATGGCCGCTTGGTCTCCTCCTCCGATTGACGTGAGTATTTATGCTCCCGAACATCAATGAGGTAGTAAGACCCGTTGTGTAGATTTTTCTGACCACAAAGGGTCCTTCCCAAGGTGGGGATAACTTGTGCATATCAGTCTGATCCTGGATGAGCCGGAGCATCAAATCGCCTTCTTGAAAGGTTCTGGTTTTAACCCGACGGCTGTGATAGCGTCGGAGATCTTGTTGATAAATCGCCGATCGTGCTGCTGCAAGATCACGCTCTTCATCCAGCAGGTCTAGAGAATCTTGACGTGCCTTCTCATTATCATCTTCAACATAGGCTGTCACACGGGGCGAGTCGTGACGGATGTCACTAGGAAGAACTGCCTTCGCTCCATAAACCATGAAGAAAGGTGTGTAACCCGTAGACCTATTGGGTGTGGTGTTGATGCTCCATAACACAGAACGTAGCTCCTCAACCCAACAACCCGGTGTCCGCTTTAAAGGAAGCATACGCCTGGGTTTGATACCTCGTAGAATTTCTTGATTTTCTCTCTCTGCTTGACCATTAGACTGGGGGTGAGCCACCGATGCTAGATCGAGCCGGATGTGCTCACGTTGACAAAATTCTTCCATCTCCCCTTTTGACAGGTTAGTAGCATTATCAGTTATAATGCTGTGTGGAAAACCAAACCAGAATATCACCTTTTTGATGAATTGAACCGCCGTGGCTGCATCACACTTGCTGATTGGCTCTGCTTCCACCCATTTGGTGAATTTATCAACTGCTACTAACAGGTGGGTCTTTTTGTCCTTGGATCGCTTGAAGGGTCCAACCATATCAAGCCCCCAAGTCATAAATGGCCAAGTTATTGGAATCATCCTCAACTCTTGGGCCGGAATGTGGGCACGGCGGGCGAATTTTTGACAACCGTCACATCTCTTGACTAAATCCTCCGCATCAGCATGCGCTGTCAACCAGTAAAAACCGTGGCAAAAAGCTTTAGCAACCAAAGACTTTGAACCGGCGTGGTGACCGCAATCCCCTTCATGGATTTCTCGCAAAATCTCACAACCCTCTTGAGGAGAAACACAACGCTGAATTGCTCCTGAAACACTATAGCGATGTAACTCCCCGTTGAGTATGGTCATGGATTTGGAACGCCAGATTATCTGTCGAGCCAATGTTTCATCGCCTGGTAACTCGCCCCGGTTCATGTAAGCCAGATATGGGATTTTCCAATCTGGTATGGCATGTAAAGCTGCCACCAATTGAGCCTCCGGATCAGGAATGGCCAAATCTTCTTCGGTTGGCACCTTGACTGACGGATTATGCAATAAATCAAGAAAGACATTTGGCGGGACCGGTTTACGCTGGGAACCAAGATGACTTAAAGCGTCTGCCGCTTCATTCTTCCGCCGGTCCATATGGTCCACCTGATAACCCTTAAAGTGACCAGCCACTGTATCCACCTCTCGCCGATACGCAGCCATGAGTGGGTCCTTAGAATCCCAAGTGCCAGACACCTGCTGAGCCACTAGATCTGAATCGCCAAAGCACTTAACCCGGCTCAAATTCATCTCCTTAGCCATCCGAAGACCGTGGAGAAAAGCCTCATATTCAGCTGCATTGTTAGTAGGGAACAATAAATGGAGGACATAACAAAACTTGTCACCTCGTGGGGAAGTTAGTATGACTCCAGCCCCCGAGCCCTCCAACTGTCTGGACCCATCAAAATGAATAGTCCAATATGTATTATCTGGTTCCTCTTCAGGTGCCTGAAACTCCGTCCAATCATTGATGAAGTCCACGAGTGCCTGGGATTTGATCACTATGCGGGGTATATATTTGAGCCCATGAGGTCCAAGCTCAATAGCCGACTTGGCAATCTGGCCAGTTGCTTCTCTGTTTTGAATGATATCGCCTAGAGGAGCTGAACTGACCACTGTGATGGGATGGCCCTGAAAATAATGTTTAAGCTTCCGGCTTGCCATAAACACCCCATACACCAGCTTCTGCCAATGCGGATACCTCTGCTTTGACTCAATGAGCACCTCGCTGATATAATAAACCGGCTGTTGAACTGGATATTCCTTGCCAAGCTCCTTGCGCTCTACCACAATAGCTACGCTAACAGCCCGGGCATTAGCAGCCACATATAGTAATAACAGCTCTTTATCGATCGACGCTGCAAGCACGGGCGGTTCAGCTAGCTGCCTCTTCAGATCCTTGAACGCTTTATCAGCTGCCTCGCTCCAGACAAAGTTATCTGTTTTCTTGAGCATCTGATATGAAGGGATGGCCTTCTCTCCAAGGCGACTGATAAACCGGCTCAAGGCTGTAATCCGGCCGGCCAGACGTTGAACATCGTTGATACACGCCGGTTTAGCCAAGGATGTAATTGCTGCAATCTTTTCCGGATTAGCTTCAATCCCTCTGTTTGACACCAGAAAACCCAAGAGCTTGCTTGCCGGGACACCAAAGACACACTTCTTCGGATTGAGCATCATCTTGTAAACTCGGAGATTGTCAAAGGTTTCTCTCAAATCATCTATCAATGTCTCCTCCTTTCTGGATATTACCACAATATCATCCACATATGCATGAACATTGCGCCCAATTTGCTTATGAAGGCAATTTTGAACACATCGCTGGTAAGTTGCCTGGGCACTCTTGAGTCCAAATGGCATGGACACATAGCAGAAGGCTCCAAAGGGAGTTATAAAAGCTATCTTCTCCTGGTCCTTAACTGCCATCTTGATCTGATGATAACCAGAATAAGCATCCAGAAAACACAAACGGTCACAACCTGTCGTCGCATCAATTATCTGATCAATGCGAGGGGGAGCAAAGGGGTCTGCATGGCAAGCTTTGTTTAAATCTGTGTAATCCACACACATACGCCAAGTGCCGCTTTTTTTAAGAACTAGCACTGGATTAGCCAACCACTCTGGATGAAAGACCTCTACAATAAACCCTGTGGCCAATAGACGGGCTACCTCTTCACCGATAGCCTTATGCCTTTCTTCATTGAAACGGCAGAGAAACTGCCGGACCGGTTTAAACTTAGGATCAATGTTGAGTGTGTGCTCGGTGAGTTCCCTTGGTACACCTGGCATGTCAGAAGGTTTCCATGCAAAGATGTCCCGATTCTCACGGATGAACTCGATGAGCGTGCTTTCCTATTTGGGATCCAGGTTAGCGCTGATGCTGAACTGTTTGGATGAATCGCCAGGAACAAAGTCAACCATCTTAGTATCTGTGGCCGATTTAAACTTCAATGCCGGATCGTGTTCCATAGTTGGCTTTTTCAAAGAAGTCATGTCTGCCGGATCAACTTGCTCCTTATAGAATTTCAGCTCCTCCGTGGCACAAACCGACTCAGCATAAGCCGCATCACCTTCCTCACATTCCAAAGCGATCTTTCTGCTTCCATGTACTGTGATAGTCCCCTTATGACCTGGCATTTTTAGCTGTAAATAAACATAACATGGCCTTGCCATGAATTTAGCATAAGCCGGCCGCCCAAACAGGGCGTGGTACGGACTTTTGATTTTTACCACCTCAAATGTCAATGTTTCTGACCTTGAATCATAATCATCTCCAAAAGCCACCTCTAAGGCTATCTTGACAATAGGAAATGCAGACTTACCAGGCACCATGCCATGAAAAACGGTATTTGACATTTTAAGATTCTTATCTGTCAACCATCTTTGAAGTTTGATTTAGTGATGTTTGAAGGAGATCCCTAGCCCGACGTGCTTCAACCGCAACTGGTGACTCGCCGTCTGTTGGGAGGGATGCCAGGTGTGAAGCGGCGGCCACAATATTGTCCAACGGGTTGGAATAATGCCCGGGAGGTGTTGGTACATATTGTGGTACAACTTGTTCTAGCGAGGCGGGTCCATCATGCGCGGTTGAACCGGCGCTCTTGTTCCCGGTGCCTCCCCCCGGTTTAGTATGGGTTGGTGACCAGCTCCTGCTCCTGGTGTGTTGAAGAGATTCTGCGGCTCATAACCCGATGGGAGACGCGATCGGTACCTTCTTCTCATGACTTCCTCTGAAGCATTCTGATCCAGCCTAATCCGGTAGGCCTGTGCTTCCAATTCAGCCCGCTCTGTAGCCATCCTTGCGTTCTCTGTCGCCAGGTCCGCTTTAGCCTGAGCTATCTGATCTTTCACCTTTGCAATCTCTGCATTGTGCTGATCCCTGGCTGCTGCATCTACCTCCGCGGCCATCAACATTGCCAAAGCGTCGAATAAATCGGATAGGACTTGGGCTAGAGGCGGTGAGCTTCCTACCCCTGCCGGTGTTGCCGTTGTTGAACCGGAGAGTATTGCTGCGGCGGCCGATGAATGAGGCGCTGATTGTGTGCCGGCCATGAAAATGGCGGCCCGGTTTGGCAGATCAGGGGAATCCGGAATACTGTTGCCCTCGGATCCTCCATCAATCCGGCCGTCCTGCAACTGGTAAAGCGATTCGGTCTCTCCAGAAGACTCGTCATCAGAACAGACCACGGTCTCTCCACCAGACACCGGGCCATCCTCGTATCTCGCTCCATGGATGAGACCTACGAAAACATGCTTGGCCACGGGCTGAACCGACGAAGAACTTGCACACCGAGCCGTTTCGATGATGTCGGTGCAGATGTCTGGCTCAGGGGCCGGTTCGTCGATCTTGCCGATGAAGACGTGAATCCCACCGAAGGGGACCCGGTACCCGTACTCGATTGAATCAGCCTCGGGACCCCATCCTGCATTGTCGATGTAGAGCTTGCCGCGACGACTCTTCGTCATCCGGCCCACAGCGTATCCCTTATGTCCATCAAAGTTACCCTTCAAGAACTCGAAACCATCGTGTGATAGCCCCACGGTGGGCACCAACTGTCGTGGGTTTGTCACGGCAGATGTCCTTGTGAAAGGACTTAGTCGTGGAGCCATCGCTACGGGTTAGCTTAAAGGGGTTAAACCGGACAAGGGGACACGTGGAGTTTTATACTAGTTCGGCCCCTTCAAGGAAGGTAAAAGCCTACGTCTAGTTGTGATTGGTATTGCTAGGGTTTCGAAGGCCAGGGAGCGAATCCGCTTTGTCTGGCTCTCGAGTTGTTGTCTGTCCCTAAACCGCTGCCGGGTTGTCCCTTTATATACATAGGTTGACGCCCGCCGGGCTATAGAGTCCCAAAGCCGGATCATAAACGTGTCTGGTTCGGTCTCTATCCTTCCTATCTTACCATACAAGTTACATGACTAGGCCGGTTTACATTTATAGACTTTAACCCGCCCTTGGGCCTTGGGCCTTCGTAAAGCGCCATCATCCTTGCATCTTCATAGGCTTCTAATCTTCAAGGAGTTAACCTGGCTACACAAGGCCGGTTTTCCTCCAGTAGTAATATCCCCAATAGGACCCCCTACCCGAGATCCGCCGGTTTTGACACCGACAACTTCTCTTAGGTATTCCTGAGTATAACGGAGTCTTGCTTCAAGTATTTCTCCGATCTGGCATATGGCTTTCATGGCTGCTTCACGAACAGCGTCGAAGAAAGTTGCTTGTGGTACACGTGAGATGAAAAAGTAATGCCCCATCTTCTTTGGGCAAACTCCTTTCACACGGTGGAGGTGTACCTCCACATAAAAAAGTTCCACTCCCTTTTGCATGAAGGGGTAGCCTTGTAGACTGCATCTCCTTCAAGGTGAATGTCGGTGTCAAAACCGGCGGATCTCGGGTAGGGGGTCCCGAACTGTGCGTCTAGGTGGATGCTAACAGGAGGCAGGGGACATGAAGTTTTACCCAGGTTCGGGCCCTCTTGATGGAGGTAAAACCCTACGTCCTGCTTGATTAATATTGATGATATGGGTAGTACAAGAGTAGATCTACCACGAGATCAGAGAGGCTAAACCCTAGAAGCTAGCCTATGGTATGATTGTGTGTTGTCCTATGGACTAAAGCCCTCCAGTTTATATAGACACCGGAGAGGGCTAGGGTTACACAAGGTCGGTTACAAAGGAGGAGATGTACATATCCGTATTGCCAAGCTTGCCTTCCACGCCAAGGAGAGTCCCATTCGGACATGGGACGAAGTCTTCAATCTTGTATCTTCATAGTCCAACAGTCTGGCCAAAGGATATAGTCCGGCTGTCCGGAGACCCCCTAATCCAGGACTCCCACAGTAGCCCCTGAACTAGGCTTTAATGACGATGAGTCTGATGCGCAGTATTGTCTTCGGCATTGCAAGGCGGGTTCCTCCTCCGAATACACCACAGAAGAATTTGAATACAAGGATAGTGTCCGGCTCTGCAAAATAAGTTCCACATACCACCATGGAGAGAATAATATTTCCACAAATCTAATCTGCTGACACGTTTTGGCAACACGACATTGTGCCATGGCCCGGTAATTATTCGAACCATTCCTTTAACTAGCCCCGCACATAACGCAAGGCAGTTTTTTGACACGTCTTGTCAAAGCAGAGATCGTGTTCCCCTAATTACGGGATTCTCATCAATACGGTCGTGGGTAACCCAACCGTGTCTAGGACTCCTAGATTATAGGCAAGTCCCAAACGGCTACGGAGAGGACGCTTGATATTCACCATCTTTATAAATGGACAAGGCTTTTACTTTTTTCCCTCCCGTGCTCAATAGAATCCTTCCCCCGCCTCGAGTTCTAACACCCAAAGCCCAGGTCAGGTGCTCCGGACCATCAATCATGTCCGGATCTAGCCTTCAAGGCCGATGGATGCCCTCCTCTGTTACGGAAGAAGACATCAAGAAGTTGAGGGAGGCCAGAACCTGACCGCCGAGGTTTCGCATCGGCTGCCTGCCCGGGGGCAGGTCGTCCCTACTCCTGAACCCAAGGAAGACATCGTGTTCATCTCCCACTTCCACCGAGGTCTAGGCCTCACTCTGGATCCCTTCGTTAGGGGGTTGATGTTTTATTGCCGGCTAGATTTCCACGATCTAGCCCCAGGCTCCTTTCTCCATATCTCGACATTTATTGTCGTATGTGAGGCCTTCCTCCGCATTACCCCTCACTTCGGCCTATGGCTCAAGACCTTTGATGTGAAGCCGAAGATGGTCGAGGGGCAGCATGTAGCGTGCGGAGGCGCATTAATAAGCAAGATCGCTGGAGCTCCATGGCCAAAGGGTTCCATTCCAGAGGTGTCCGGATTATGGCAACAGGAGTGGTTTTACATCACAGCTCCCAGAAGTGCCAAGTGGGCGGCTGCCCCTGCTTTCCGCTTAGGCCCTCCACCACAACTGATGTCATGGATTAGCAGAGGGCTGAGATGGGGTCCAGCCAAGGACGTGCCTGTACTGCAGAGCCGCATTCGAGATCTCTTCGAAGGAGATTTTAGTTTGATTATGGTAATGCAAGTCATGCTAGTTCGACGAATCCAGCCATGCAAACGCCGGCCCCTCCGCATGTGGGAGTTCAACCCAGAAGGACTGCGCGCTGTTCAGAATTTCCTCAGCCTGACGCACGAGGAGATGTATAAATCATTCTTCGGACCCCAGATAGAGTGTCCGGACACTATCGAGGACGTGGGCCTGAGCAGCAACCGCACCGCCGACCAAGTAAGTTATCCTCTAGCCAAACACACCATCTTTCATTTATCATGATGCCATTATGAGAAATCGCTCTTTGACCAGGACTAGATAACAAAGGCGAAGATGATGCGGTGTTCGGCCCCCCTTCTAGAAGGCTTGGAGAATCGGGTGCTGGAAAAGATGCTCGAGCTAGCACCTTGCCCGGAGCCCTCACAGGAAGATAAAGGGGGAATAAAGGGGGCGAAAGCGGGCCTCCACCGCTACCCATTCCGACTGAGGGAATGGGCACCTCCGTGAGGGAGGATAACCAAGGGGAGGAATCTGACATTCTCTCACCCCGGGGAAGGAAGAGGACTACCCCTGAAGATCCAGAAACCAAGGTTTCCAAACGGGAGAAGAATTCTCCACCAGAGGGTCATGCCTCGGAGGGTGCCCTTGCCGCACAAAGTCCGCGCATGGATCTGCCCTCTAACGAGCTGTAAGTAATCAAAAAGTACTTTAATAGTGAAGATATACTACTTTACTTCTGAGGAAAATAACCGAAGCATTTATCTTGCAGTTCGGATCTTAGCCCTTCTCAGTAGAGCTCGTCTTCGGGGGATCTTCTTCCGGAGATGATGGAGAGCGAAACGCCTCCCCCGGACTCCCCCGCTCAAGAAGCGAGCGACCTTGAAGTGTCATCACGGAGGGCCTCTCCGGATCCGGTTAGGCCAAAAGATAATCCTATAGTCACCCGAAGTCCTCAGCGTCCAGCTCTTGAAGAGAGCAAACAAAAGAGTCCGGTACTGTCTGGTATGGGGTCAGACGTATTGAGGGAGCTGTTGGAGCGAGCGGCCATCTTAGAAGAACACCACACGATAATGGGTACGGTGATGGAAAGAACTTCGTCCGCCGAAAGCATATTGCATGAAGCCTTTATGAGTCTACTGACAGGCTTTGAGGTACGTGATACTTTTTGATAGTACCACACATTTTTGGGTGTGCCCTGTGTAGATAGTAGCCCCTGAGACTCTGGTTGTCGTCGAGAATGGCGGCGAATAGAGGATCGTAGTCCCAGGTAGTAACCAAACCGCCTTTATGTGCAGGTGGTGGAAGCTCCGGTGGCTAGCCGGACTAATGAGTTTGCCGAACTAAAGTGGCAACTGGATGTGGCAGATACCGACATCGAGCTTGTTAACAAGCGGCTTGACGAGGCACAGGGTAAGTAATGCTTTCTGGTGAATGTCACATAGTAAGAGCAGCATGATGCCAGTATCTTTAATATGTTGTGACTGCAGACGGAGCTGCCACCGTGGAGACCCTTCGGGCGGAACTTGCCCGAGCCAAAGAACAAGCGAGGAGTAGTAGTGCGGCTGCTTTGAAGGCGGCCGAAGAGTTGAGTGCCGAGAAGGCCGCGCATTGCGAGAGCAAAGAGAAAATGGCCAAGATGGCTGTAAAGTTAAAAGACACTGCCGACCGTTGCCAGTTCCTTGAAGAAGAAAACCGAGTGAAGGCGACGGACCTTGAAAAGGCCACGATGACGACCAAAGACACCCGCTCTGCTATGAGAGCGAAGAAGGAGGAGCTGCATGAAGCCGGGGATATTGCGGCTGGGAAGCCCTTCATGCTGCGGAGGAAGTTCGGAGATCCACGGTATGCCCCTCTGGATCGGCTGTGGAGTTCGGCAGACGCATATATGGACTTGGCAGCGAGCGCTGTCGATGCGGCCAAATACTTCCAAGATCAAACAGATCGTGAAGTGGACAAGCTGTTCTGGTCGCAATTTAACGTTCCAAAGCATCTGCTTCCATTGACTGATCAGCTAGCCGAATGGGCCGAACTCAATAGGTTGTCCGGACTCGCCATGAGGTCTGTCATGGATCAGCTGTGGCCGGAAAAGCCAAAGCCGAACAGCTATTTCAGCTTAGTGCATCAGTTCCTTGGTGCGGTGTCGTGCATCAATGCGATGAAGAGGTCGGCGTGCATAGAAGGCTCGCGGATGGACCTTGCCCGTGTTAAAGCATACTGGGCGGAGATGGATGCTACCACTGTCGCAGCGCAGGGTTTGGCCATAGGCTGAGTGGCTGCCGAGCACTATTTCGAAGAGGTTCTTGAGGGTGCTCGTTTGATAGAGGCCCAGTGCTCTAAGAATATTGTGTTTGAGTGACATGTATTCCCATTGTGAACACAATGTTTTTATGAAATTTATTAAGGCCGTGTTTACACTTTTGCCTGAAAGTAATATGATGCCTCCTGTGCGGCCGTTTATGTATACATGTGTATAACCTGAAAGATTGCAGTCGTCGGCTTCAGCCCCCACGCATATAATGCAGAGGTGTTCGCAGAAGACGTGTGTTCACACTTAACCCAACGTCTTGGCCCTATTAAGGAGGTGATAGCGCAGCAAACGAGGCAACTGGACTATAATGCTTTAACACTTTCACTTAGCCATAAGAGTTTGACGGTGGGGCTACTATATAGCCCCTGGTGGCTCCGCACTCTCCCGAATTCGGGGCACGTACATGCCTGGCCGGGAAACGGCCCTTCGTTAAGGCAGAGGAATTCTAACATTCTGAGAGGTCATCGAGTGGTTGACCAGTCTCACGCTATATCATGACAGTCAGTTTTCGGCTTTCTCTACTGAGGTGCTCGTCCGGATGACCCGGGGCACAATCGCAGTAGTTCTCCTAGTGCTACCTTAGCCGATAGAGGGGAATGTAAGGTACCAAAACATAGGAGCCGGGCAAACCCAACATTTTAACCAAAGACATGATTCGGAGCTGATGCATATAAGGCCAAACTCGCGACGCCGAACACTCCCTAAGGTATTCGGTCTTTATGGTATAAACCGGGCCTAAACAGTGCCCTTTGTAAGAAGCCCCTGGTGTCCAGGTACGTGCATTATTCTGACGTGGCCACATGCCAAGACACCAGCATCCTTCTTAATTGTACTGAGAATCCGAGGGATGTGTATCAACAAGAGACAGTAAAAAAGGTTGACGCAGGGTCTTAATCTAGAAAGAATCCTTGGGACGGGTCCCTGCTGCACGTCTGCGCCTGTGTCTTCATTGTGCCGTATCCTGGACGGGTGTAGCACGGTGGTCATCTATAAAAGAGAGGAACCTAGGTGAAAAGTTGTCGCGCAAAAAGGTAGGTTTAAAAGGAACCATGTAAATTTCAAGATGAGTAAAAATTGCCACTTGTCTGCACGCATTGAGCCCCTTGTGTTTGTGATAGGGGTGTAGCCATCAAACCTGTACGAATTACATATAGCTGCGCCGGACTCGTCTAACCGTGTCCGTGGTCTTGACGACCTATTGAATACTTTAGTTGGTGAGGCCATTTTAGTGTGCGGCTGCCGAGGCGGCCGCACCCTCTTCGGCGCACAGGGATCGCTCAATATTTCCATTTACTGTAATGATGCCACGTGGACCGGGCATCTTAAGCGTGAGGGAAGCGTAATGCGGTATTGCATTAAAGCGAGCGAAAGCTTCGCGTCCAAGTAGTGCTTGATAACCACTTTGGAATGGAGCAATGTGGAAGGTTAAATTTTCGCTACGGAAGTTATCGGGGAAGCCGAATATAACTTCTAGTAGTAGGGAGCCCGTGCAATGAGCCCCTGGGCCTGGCGTTACTCCTTTAACGGTAGTATTGCTGAGGCAAATTTTCGTTGGGTCTATCCCCATTTTGCGGATTGTGTCCTCATATATCAGGTTTAGACTGCTACCACCGTCCATCAGGACTCGTGTGAACTGGTATCCATCAATTATTGGGTCTAATACCAAGGCAGCCCATCCTGCACGCCGGATACTTGCTAAGTAATCCCGATGGTCAAAAGTGATCGCTTGAGACGACCAGTGGTAGGACTCCGCTGTGATAGGCCCTTGGGCATATTTATCTGGGAGTGCCGCTTTGTTTCTCCCCTTGATCACGTGTACCATGTTTACTGTTTTGACTTCTGGTGGAAATTTCTTTCGTTCCCCAGTGTCTTGCTTGAGAGGCTCATCCTCGTCTTTGCTTGGTGTATCCTCCCCCTTGTGTACGCGTTGAGCTTGCCGGACTGCTTGAAGACCCAACATTCTATGTGGGTATGATTAGCGGGTTTACCAGGGGTGCTATGGATCTGACATATTTGGTCCAGAATTTTGTTGAGGCTGGACAGTTCATCTCTGGCACCTTTAGAGGGCGGCTTTTGCTGACCTGGCCGAGAGCTTCTGAATCCGTCGTTTACCGCCGTGCTCTTCGGGCTGTCTTCTTTATTCCGACACTTACTATTTTTGCTGCGTCGTGATTTCCCGTTTTCATTTCTAACTTCGAATCTACTTGGGTCGCTGGT
Source organism: Triticum urartu (assembly GCF_003073215.2). Lineage (NCBI taxonomy): Eukaryota > Viridiplantae > Streptophyta > Magnoliopsida > Poales > Poaceae > Triticum > Triticum urartu. Next base: position 276,101,942 of record NC_053025.1, read on the forward strand.
GCTGCATATGGCTAGCCAGCTGTCCTCACCCGTGCAGTCGGCGTCCGGACAGTCGACTATTTGGTTCTTTTTAGTAAGAAACCTGTTCCAAAGCTTTCGGGATGACTCTCCGGGCTGTTGAGTTATATGACTTAAATCATCTGCATCCGGAGGTCGGACATAAGTCCCTTGAAAATTTGCCCGAAAGGCGTCTTCAAGCTCTTCCCAGCTTCCAATGGAGTTTTTGGGGAGGCTTTTAAGCCAGTGCCGAGCTGGCCCTTTGAGCTTGAGGGGTAAGTACTTTATGGCGTGGAGATCATCTCCTCGAGCCATATGGATATGGAGATTATAGTCCTCAATCCAGACCCCAGGGTCTGTTGTTCCGTCGTATGCCTCTATGTTTACGGGTTTGAATCCCTCTGGAAATTCATGGTCCAGCACCTCATCGGTGAAACATAGGGGGTGTGCGGCACCCCTGTATCTGGGTGTACCGTGTTGTTCGGATGTTTGTTGTGTTGCAATCGTATGCTGGAGCACGCTTGCGTGGTCCATAGATGGATCTGGTTGCGCCATCCTTTTGATGCGAGCCCTCGCGTGGATCGCGTATTGGCTTATGTGCGGCGTTGTTCGCCGCTCTATGTTGGCTGTGAGGACGTCTATCCGGCCAGGTGGCCCTTTTGATTTTTGGTTGCGGGGGATCTAAGGCCTCCTCATCGAATTCAGGTAGCAACTTCCGCTTCGGGTAGCTCTTGGTGGGGCGATTTCGCCGTACTTCGCTGCTGCGTTGAGTACTTTGTTCCATCTGATTCTGAGTGTGTCTTGTGCAGCCTTGAGTCTTTGCTTCTGCTTTTTTAGACTCCTCGCGGTGGCAACAAGCCTTTGACGAGCATTCTGTTGCTCCAGGTGTCTGTCCGGTGTGATGTCATCCGGACTATTGTCTTTGACAGAGTCAGGTTGTTCGGTTTGATTCTCCGTGTTGCCGTGGTCCGGCGATGGTTCACCTTGCTCTAAAGCTGGGTCCATATGATCGTTGTTTCTGCCAAGGCGGGATTTGGAGCGGCGCTTATGCCGCCGCTTTGACTGCTTCTCGAGGGGACAACCCTTCATTGCGTCCTTCCGTTCCTCGTCGTCGTTTTCTTTTGGTGTGTCCACCATGTATACGTCATGTGATGAAGTGGCCGTCCAGTGCCCTGTGGGAAGCGGTTCCTGTTCGTCTCCTGCATCGTCGTCCATACCGTCGGTGTCTTCGGAGTCGAGGTCGAGCATGTCGGTTAAGTCATCGACAGTGGCTACTAAGTGGGTGGTGGGTGGGAGGCGAATTTCTTCGTCATCCGCACCCCAATCCTGCCGGACATAGTTCGGCCAGGATCCTCCTGACAAGGAGAGAGACCTTAATGAGTTCAGTATGTCGCCAAGGGGCAAGCACTGAAAAATATCCGTGGAGGTAAACTCCATGATCGGCGCCCAATCGGATTCAGTAGGAACGGGCGCAGGCGGTTCGGAGTCCGTGGCCAGAGAAGAATCCGGCGGTTTAGCAACACGACTCTCATGAAGGGTAAGGTCGATGTTCGTCTCGATCACCGCTGAGGGTAAGGCCTCCGTGGCGGGGTCCATCCACCCGTCCATGGACGGTGCAACCGGCTCCGAACCGAGGGTCGGAGCGGCTGCCGGTGCGATCCCTCGGACACTGTCTGATGGTAGAGCTAAATCGTACCCATCGTGACCACGAGACGCACAAGGCAGAGGCTTGAATCCGTCGAAGATCAAGTCTCCGCGGATATCGGCCGTGTAGTTTAAGCTTCCAAACCTGACCTGGTGGCAAGGGGCGTAACTTTTGATCTACTCCAGATGGCCAAGCGAGTTGGCCCGCAGTGCGAAGTCGCCGAACACAAAGATCTGTCCGAGGAGAAAAGTCTCACCCTGGACTGCATCACTATCGATGATAGAAGGGGCCATCAGGCCTAACGGCGATGACACAGAAGAACTCTCAATGAAAGCACCAATGTCGGTGTCAAAACCGGCGGATCTCGGGTAGGGGGTCCCGAACTGTGCGTCTAGGCGGATGGTAACAGGAGGCAGGGGACACGAAGTTTTACCCAGGTTCGGGCCCTCTTGATGGAGGTAAAACCCTACGTCCTGCTTGATTAATATTGATGATATGGGTAGTACAAGAGTAGATCTACCACGAGATCAAAGAGGCTAAACCCTAGAAGCTAGCCTATGGTATGATTGTGTGTTGTCCTATGGACTAAAACCCTCCGGTTTATATAGACACCAGAGAGGGCTAGGGTTACACAAGGTTGGTTACAAAGGAGGAGATATACATATCCGCATTGCCAAGCTTGTCTTCCACGCCAAGGAGAGTCCCATCTGGACACGGGACGAAGTCTTCAATCTTGTATCTTCATAGTCCAACAGTCCGGCCAAAGGATATAGGCTGGCTGTCCGAGAACCCCTAATCCAGGACTACAACAGTGAATATGCTTCATCATGTCCTTCAGGATCTTTGGGTAATCATGATCACTTGTCAGGGTCATGATCATTTCCGGGCCCATAAGGAAAGACTCATAAAGGGTTGTCATCTGCATGTGTAGGATAAGAGGGGTACTCAGAACAAAGAATGTATCTCCATGGGGAAATTTTAATTGTCTCCGGAGAAGTTTGGTGTTCGGCGGTCCATGGGTTCGAGGTTTCGGGGTCTGGTTGAGATAGAAAGAGAAAGCAAATACCCACCCATCAACAAAAAAATCCTAGCTCAAAAGAAAAAAGTACCATTTGTAATGGACTGTTCTACTATGGTTTCGTTTCTACGTCTTCATTTCTTCAGGTCTTCAATGCTCGAGAGTTTCCAATTCCTGATGCTTTTCCCATATGAAGGCCTTCTACCATTCTTCCGTAACTTACATCTCTCAAGGTTGAAATAACAAGCCTACGAATATCGCATCTATCCAACCATTCAATAAACACAGAAAATAATAGCAACCAAGCATTCATTTATTCAATCAATTCGACAGTATCGCCACCCACATAAGTTGGTATGGTCGGATACTTAAATCGAGAAGGCGTTCATCTTTATTTCTCTCATGATGGGCTATTACTAAGCTAATTTATCGGGAACTTGGTCATTGTCCCCACTGGGGCTTCTTCTGTGTGGACTTGATCTCCTCCAATTCTTCTGCTAGACTTTCCCTGTCGACGCGGAGTTTCTTGTGACGACCATGTATGTACTGAAGTTGTTCCTTGAGCTTCTGGATCTCAACGTCCTTTGCGTGAGACATGGTCCTTTTGTTTTTTGATTTCCGGACGTATTCTCGGGATCTCGAGGTTCTCCTCCTCTAGCTTGTTTACCTTCAGTCTCTGAGTCTTGACCTCTTCTCGTAGTGCTTCATTGTCAAACAGGGCTTCCAGGAGGTCCATCTAAAGATTCTTGACGTATTGTTCTAGATCCTGATTGTACACTAATAGTGGGGAGAACTTCATCTTTTGCGCTTCCGTCAAGGCAATAGTTGCTCCATCAAACTTCTGCCATCCAATCCATCCAAAGAAGTGTGGGTTTAGTGCAGCACGATGATGATAGCATAAGCGTGCAATAGCATCATGGAAGGCAGTGTTGATGCCCATATCATAGTCACCGTTTATAGTTCGAAAGCTGATGTCTGTAGTCTTGGGGTCTTCTTTATGGCCAAAAACTTGGGTCTTGACTCCCCATGATCTAGACATCCTCTTAGTTGCCTTGATCTCAAGTATCGGTAGCTTTAGCAGCCTGACTAGCTCCACAAGGAAGGGGCCTCCAAGAACCTTCTCGTAGTGTTCTCTTTTGTTCAGAACGTAGCTCTCCATCTATAGTTTGAAATAAGGAAGGTTCAGTAAAAGAAATCAGGTGTTACGAGAGTAGTACAAAACAAAGGCCATTCCTATTGGGGTCTTCATATTACTAAGTCATTTCGTAGGGTCACGTCCTACAGCCAACATGTGCTCTGATACCATATCTGTAGCGACCCGACCTCAGACGGTCAAGCCTCTGTGTATCTGTGCCATCCCGGGATCGGTATGCTAGCACACACAGTACATCAATGTATATATCAAAGTGCAATCACATGTATAAATAACGTAAAACTGATATATACCTCATAAGTCTCAGCAAAAACAAACAATCGGGTGTGGAGTCCCATCAGCGCCATCAGCAAGTTGATGTAGACTGTAACCCTATATCGTACTCTTACTCGTCGGAAGTAAAAATATCTGCAACATGAGATGTTGCAGCCGTGTAGGTCAGTACATTGAATGTACTGGCAAGATCACAACATGAGAAAGAAGATGATAATACTATTCTATATGCAATATGGTTTTGTGGCTCTGTGTCTGATGTTTTTGCGTAAAAGCTGGTTTTATTTTCCCTACAACAAAGGAATATCAGGAGTCTGTACTACAGAGTTTTCTATCATGACATAGTTCTGCCAACCGATGTCTCATACCCAAATCATCATAAGTTCCCCACAATTAAATTATCAGTCCGGTGTTGAGAGTTCCGAGATAGATCCAAGTCCAGAGGCTCAATTTGTCCGTAACCGGGGACACGGCTAATCGGTTAGGTTTTAACCCTCTGCAGAGCTTTGTACACTTTACCCGCAAGATTCGATCCCTCTTTTTACATTCTCACACTTCAGGTTGTTTGAGAACAAGACGACCGAAACATGGTCTTCCAAAGAGTTCCCCTGACCACTGTCCGGTGCTCATCCAATCCTACCGTAGTTCTACATCTGCTAGCACCGTCCCAGCCAGAGTCACCACTAGGGTCAACCAAGCCAGAGCCCATAGTGACTTGCGGTTGCATAGGTAAGCTTCCGGGCATGAAGTATTCTTCCGTCTCTTTGAGTCTGGGTGAAGCTTTCCGCAAGATGTCATGGCGCTTCTCCATGCATCCCCGCCATCCACTGGTTCCTCCAGGGTGCCCATCAACCGTCCTTCACCCAGTAGTGTGTATTGAATTCTTGTCTCGAGTCTCGAAATCTTGAGGCCTTAGAGTCCTAAAGGCGCAGTCCTTGACGATGCCATCATGAAGTTGTCGCCATTGACGTAGAGTCCTCCTTCACACCACTCTCGTGCACTCATACCAAACCTCGTCTACTCTAGCGTAGCATTAAAACTATATAACGTCCCGGGCTTGGTAACAGGGAGATGGGTTTCTACCTCATGCATTCTACTCAACTACAAGATTAAATAACACTCCTAGAGGGATTGTTGAAAGGGTGCTACTACATGCAAATAAAACATAGGTGTGGAAAACATGGTCAAAGTGAACTTGCCTGGTATTACTTGATGAAGATAATAATGCTCTCGGAATCTTTGATAAACTATTCGTCACTCCGAGAAAATCTATATAGTCAAACATTATACTCACATAAGCAATAATCTTAGCAAACAATACTAGCAATCAAAATAAAAATCAAAAAGCCATAAATAAAACAATAATGAAGTCCAATAAAACCAAATAGAATTCCAAAGAAAACTTCACGAAAACAAGGGAGAAACCAACTCACACAATAACAGTCAATACTTTCTTATTAAAACTAAATTACTCTAATAACTTTCATACAGCATGGAAAATATAATTCTAATAAAACAACAACAAAATAATTTACTAAAGCATTTACTAGCAAAAAGAACTAGTATAAAAACTATTATAACTATCTAGTTAACACTAGAACAACTATAACAACTAGAAAACAATAAGACAATAGTAAACAATACTAAAATAATTTATGAAAACTTATTTTACTTCTAAATAACAGAAGCAATAACAACATATATTGAAGTGGCAAAAAGAAATACATTAAAACTAATAAAACTATTTGTATCAACTATCACTATGAACTAAACAAACAAATACCAAAACAGTAGCTAAACACTAATAAATAACTACAAAAATTTATCTACTGTAGTCTAACAGAAACATATGACAACATGTAAAAATCTACAAAAAGAATTAACTAAAAATAATTAAAAACATTAATTATATGACTAAAACAACTACATAAGCAAAACAGTATTGTTTTTGCAACAAACCTAAAATAAACTAAAAATAAATAACTATATGCTACTGGATAAACAAAATAATAACAAAGCAGTAGCAAAAAGAATCAATCAAAAATCTATTTCTAAACTAAAGTTAGATCAAATACAAGGATATAAGAGAAATTGATCAAGTTCAAATTTAAATAGTCAAACCTAAAAACTATTTACCTATAGAAACTTTACAAAATTTTTGATCTAACACAATTGGAATCACTCAATTTGGATATGTATACTAATAGATATGAATTTTCTAAGATCGCTACTTTTCTGAAAAGAAGAAATTACGGGATTTCTTTAATCTCACCGGAGTAGTCGCCGGAGTTGGGGAAGAAGATCGAATCCGAGGTTGTAGGGGCTCCTAGAGGACGGAGAGCACGGGATGGTGCATAGGAGATCTCAGCAACCTCAGGGGAGGCTGAGGAAGTACCAACCGAGCCTCGGGCGGCGATGGAGAAGCCGCCGGAGTTTATGAACTCCGATGAGAAATTATGCGGGATAGGGAGGGGGATAAGCTCCCATAGGAGAGTGCTTTGGGCGAGGGGAAAGAGGGCAACATGAGGGAGGTATTTATAGGGCGAGGGGGTGTCCAAATGCGTGCAGCCATGGCGAGCAAAAAAAGGCAAGTGCGGATCTCCGGCGAGAAAATCCGGGGCATTAATGGCCTTTTACTTGGAGAAGGAGGTGTAGGGGAAGGAGGTAGATCCATTCAGAGGATTCTTGGGGAAGGGGAATGAGGGAAGGGAGGGGGGCGCGGGGTGGGGTCGTGCGTGCGTTCTACTCCTGTAGGTGCAGGAACGATTGTAGGAGGAAGACGACCTGTTGGGTCGGGGAGGGGGCCGGGCCTAGTGCGGCTGGGCTTCGCCCAGTTTTTTTTTTTGAAAATAGAGAAGGAAAACTGAAATAAAGAGCAATAAAAAAACTATTATATAGGCATATTATATATCAAAAGTTTCAGAAAAATAATTTCTAAAACATGAACACATTTTAAGAGGCAAATAAAATCTACAAAAATTCAAATAAAGCAAATAGTGCTACTGTTGCATTAAAACCCCACAAAAATCATTTTTAAAATACCAAAATGATTTCAAATTTATTTTCTCCTAATTTCCCATTGAAGGGAATTATTTTACCCTTATTTCCATTTATTTGTTTTTAGGAGAAAAAAATTAAAATAAGGTTCCAAATAATTCCAAATTGGAAGGGAGTTCCAAAATACTTCCAAATAACTTTAAATTGGATTCTTTGTAACTTCCAACTCATATTTCATATAATTGAAGAAGTCATTTTATCATCTCTCATGAAAATCATTGAGTTGCATAAAGTTTCGAATTTGAAATATTTTTGGATGGAATTCAAATCTTTTCAAAACTCTTTTCATTTATTTAAATGGAAGAAGTCATATCATCTTCACTCTAGGGTTTTGTGATGAAATTAATTTGAATTCATGGGGATCAAAATGCAAAGTGAAAGTTTTGGGAAAGTCATTTCATTCCCTCTCATTCAACTTTCAAAAAGTATCAAATTTCACTCAATTTCACACAAGAAACCACACCACAATCAAACAAACAAGCATAACTATTTATTTAATATAACATTCCAAACTTTTAGAATTTTGGGATGTTACAGTCTGCATGACATTATATTCGCACGCAACGGTCTTCTCTTTTTCTCTACATGTTCAGTATGATTGTGTACAATATCTGACATGCATAATAAAAAAATAGTTAGATTTTGTAAGGCCTAAGGAGTGCATGCAAAAATCAAGACTGATGGTAGCAAACGAGTGGATGGATCCAAAACTAATGATAGCAGGTAGATTATAGCTTCAGTTTAAAAAGATAGACAATGGATCATCTATTGTTTGTTGCCCACCCAACATGAACCACATAGAAGACCCCAGATGAACCAGATAGTAGACATATACTATTCATTGCTGGCTCAATATGAGACCCATGGGCAATTCAAAACTCAAGATTGAACGATAAAGTAGCAGGTAATAATAACCGATGTATAACGTAAGCAAATATGCGACCTCTCTTCCGGAACTGTGTAGTCCTTAGGTTCATCTGCTCAGTCGATGATGGTAATGCAGTTGGCGTGGCTGCCGGCAATGGGGAAGATGATCTGAGGCGGCAAAAGGAAGTCTGCAGGGGGATCTCTGCTACAGTGAGCGCTTCTGTCGATGGTGCACCTCAGGTGGGGTGGATGACGGCACGGCAGGAGCAGGACATAACACACAGAGTTTTCTTTGATGCCTATCTGAAAATGAAATAAATCTGTAAGGGCTCCTTAGAATTGGATTATTCTATAAACGCAGGGACAGGAAAAACACAGGAATAGGATAGGAATGCACGTGCAAAACCATTGTTGGGGATATCGCTTATCAGGAACTTATCGGCCGACCCATGATAAGGGGTAAATCGACCAGTTTATCGGCATATCGACCGATTTATCGCCATGTCGGCTAATTTATCGGGCGATTTATCTTATCAGTCAGACACAGGTAAGCGATAAATCGCCCGATTTATCGGAATATCGGAAGATATCTTGAACAGTGTGCAAAACAGAGCATTTGGAAACATAGGATTTCAGTCAACCTGGGTGTTTGGCTCACATGAATTGGAAGAACAGAGGAATGGAGAAACAAAGTGATGCGACGAGTGTACAACCTCTTTCGCATAGCCTTGTGGACCTCAGCATCATTGGGTTGGACGTGGAGGATGGTGATGATGCTGGTGTGACTGTCGGAGGCGGGGAAGAAGATCCGAGGCCTCTAGAAACGGCGCCGAGGGTGCTGCTCTGCTGTGATGGACGGTTTCGTCGTTGGAGCAGCTCCGCTAAGGTGTACGGCGACGAGGCTGAAGCATGACAAGACAGACAACGTTAATCTGAAGTGGGACCCTAATATCATCTGCAATAGATGATGTAAAATACATCACCAAAAAGTGCTAGATGTAAAACGCATTAGCCGCGCCACGGCCGCTCCGAGAGATGCTATAAGTACTGTTCACTCTGAACTTAACTAAAGAAAATGAACTTCACAGTCGAAACTGATTGAACTAGTAACAGAGGATTGCAATAGATGTTTAGGGCGTTCGAGCACTAGTAGCAGAGAAGCAGTGATCTAAATCAGCAGACGCTCGAGCAGGGAACGCACTAGCAGAGAGAAAGTCATGTAGTAGCACCGCGAGCGAGTGCTAAAGTAGCAACTCCTGTAGCTGCCGGAGGTCGTGCAGCAGCAACAGCAGCAGCGCAAGCGAGAGCAAGAGAAGAGCAGCAGCACAAACGAAAGCAGGAGCAGTGCAGCAGCGCGACCGACAGCAAGAACAGAGCCGCAGCGCGAGCAAGAGCCGGAGCAGCTGCAGCTAGTGCTGTTGTGGAAGTCGCCGCCGAGGAAGCAACGACATGGGGGAGAGACGCCATGGATGATGTGGCCAGCGATGGCGCCATCGATGGAGACACGCCATGTCTGCTCGGTATCGAGCACCGGCAGCCCCATGAGATCGAATAAAAGATAAAATGCAGCGGTGAGTGCAGAACCTCCTTGGTGGCGCCGAGTTGGCCTCGGCTTCATCGGAGGAATTGGTGAGGGTGATGTGGTTCCGGTGGGGCAGGTCAAGACGGTGCTGTGGGGATTAAGGTGGCGCGATAGACAAGGCGAACATCGGGGCAGCTCCTTGGAGGTGGAGGACGGGGCGGCTGATCTGGCGGGACGATGAGATCGACAACGGATCCTTATCCGGTGCGGTGGATGAGGGACAGTGAGCTGTTGCGGTGGACGACGTAGTCGGGGAAGAGTCTCCGGCGGGGCGGCGGTCGGGAGGCCGACGGAGGAGCGTGGGGTTTCGCGGGTTTTGGCGGACTCGGTGTACGAATGTGGGGCGAAGGGGGAGGGGGGGGCCAAGCTTAGGGATGCGCTTGTCCGAAATGTAGGGTAAGTTACTAGCGTACCCCCACCGGTTTTGACACCGCGACGTGGAGCTTCATTTCTGGCTGAGGGGTAGAAGGGGGATTTCGCGTGTCTGGGCTGCGGGAGCGATTTCGGATGAGGAGGGAGTTCTAGCGCGCGTCCAAATTTCGGGATAACAAGGCGCAGCGCGGGTTGAAGAAGCGGGAGTTTCAAAGCAGGTGAGACAAAGGATACTCGAGCTTGAAAATTTGGGGATAACAAGGTGCGGATTCCTTGTTCGGCAGAACAAACTTAACGTGTAAAAAAACAATTCATACAAGAAACAAGAGAGTCATGTCCCCTTTTACTATATTGCTATAGATGCCATTGAAAAAACTACAAGAAAAATGTAAAAAGAATCGGGAGAACAAGATTACCTTGCACCGTACCAAATCGATTCACACTTCCCTCAACAACAACAAAAAACAAATCAATTCCCACCAAAGAAAGAGTAATGTCCCTTTTTATATGATTACATATGCCATGATCTCTAATTTCAATTTTTGAATCCACGTTATGTTAAATCCGAATATATCGTTAGGTGACCTTGCGGTTTATAATTGATGTAGTCGTACATTTTGATCTTCCATCATATATGAACATTTTACTCCACCATGTGAACATATATATTGTCATCTACCATATGGACTAAATTTGAATCAATTTTCCTTATTTGAATACGAATGTTGTCAAGTTATACAATAATTTAAATATTATCTTGATAACAAAAAACATACATATAGCAGCAATTATATTTCACTATGAACTACATGTACCATACGCTCTCCAATTCAAATATTCGTATCCATTTTATGTTGAATTCAAATCATAGTACATTATTGGTCTAGGTAGCGAGATGTTTGGGATAATCTAATCCCTGTTTTCATACGTATAATTTTTGGCTGAATTGGGACAAGTTTTGGTATAAGCCTCTTGCAAAACCGGAGATTCTCTCAACAAGCCTCGTGGTTCCGAGAGGGAACGTGTCACCTTTGTGTCCGAAACAATATACATTGCCTCCCCCCTGATTTTATTTACAGAGGCAACATAGAACTATATGAGTGCCCTGTTAAATTTTGGAATTATTTCGGGTTCATTTGGCCTTTTTATACATTAATTGAGTTTCTAGACTTTTAATGTGCATAATCTAAATATGAATTGCATGCACATGCTCCGGTGCACCAAAGTGGGTTGAAAAATGACATGTGTGTCCTTGGTTTCTAGGTCCGATGGAAGAAATGAGAATGGAATTCAAACATCTGGGCGTCATGACTCGGCCGAGAACATCGAGAAACTTTGATTTTAAATTCATGTAAATCCAAAACTCGCCTGGAAATCATGAAACTTGGCATGGTGTCATGTCATGGCACTAACATGTTGTGGTAAAAAATTGGGCCGATTTGGAAGCTCGTGGTTCTAAGAGGGAACGTGCCACCTTTGAGTGTGAAACGATATATGCTGCCCCCCTTGAGTTTCTTAACAAAGGCAACATAGAACTACATTAGTGCCCTGTTAAATTTTGGAATTATTCTGGGTTCGTTTGTCATTTTTATACATTAATTGAGTTTCTGGTCATTTAATGTGCATAAGTCAAATTTGAACTACAAGCAAATGCTCTCGTGCACCAGAGTTGGTTGAAAAATCACATTTGTGTCCTCGGGTGAATTTCTAGGTCCCATGCAAGAAATGAGAATAAAATTAAAACATATGGGCATCGTGGCTCGGCCGAGAACATTGAGAAACTTGGTTTTAAAATTCTTGTAAATCCAAAACACGTCCGAAAATCATGAAACTTGGCATGGATGTCATGTCATGGTACTACCATGTTGGGGTAAAAAAATTGGTCGAATAGGAACAGATTTTGGTATAAGCTTCTTGCAAACCGAAGCTTCTCTCAAGAAGGCTCGTGGTTCTGAGAGGGAACATGCCACCTTTGAGTGCGAAACGATATACGTTGTCCCCCTTGAGTTTATTTACAAAGGCAACATAGAACTACATGAGTGCCCTGTTAAATTTTGGAATTATTCCGGCTTCGATTGGCCTTATTTACACATTAATTGAGTTTTTGGTCATTTAATGTGCATAATTCAAATTTGAACTACAAGCACATGCTCTCGTGCACCAAAGTTGGTTGAAAAAACACATTTCTGTCCTCGGGTGAATTTCTACTCAATCCTTCCATCTATATAGGTCCTAATGCGTTTTTCGAGGCTAACTTTGACCAAATGTTAGAGCAATAATATACCTTCAAATTTGTATGTCAAAGGAGCTTCCCATAATATAATTTTCATAGTATACATCTCATGTTCTATTAATCTTGTCAATAGTCAAAGGCTGTCTTGAAAAACACATTAGGCCCTATATAGATGGAAGGAGGGAGTAGGTCCCATGCAAAAAATGAGAATAAAATTCAAACATCTGGGCATCGTGGCTCGGTCGAGAACATTGAGAAACTTGGTTTTAAAATCGTGAAACTTGGCATGGTGTCATGTCATGGTAGTACCATGCCGTGGTAAAAAAATTGGCCGAATAGGAACAAATTTTGGTATAAGCTTCTTGCAAATCGGAGCTTCTCTCAAGAAGGCTCGTGGTTCTAGGAGGGAACATGTCACTTTTGTGTGCATAATTCAAATTTGAAATACAAGCACATGTTCCAGTGCACCAAAGTTGGTTGAAAAATCACATGTGTGTCCTCGGGTAAATTTCTAGGTTTCATGCAAGAAATGGGAATGAAATTCAAAATTCTGGGCGTCGTGGCTGGGTTGGAAACATTGAGAAACTTAGTTTTTTAATTCCTGTAAATCCAAAACATGCATGAAAATAATGAAACTTGGCTTGGTGCCATGACATGGCACCAACATGTTGTGGTAAATTTGTAGTCCGATTTGCGAAGGCGCACACATTAACAATCAACAAAGTCATTTTGGAACAAGTGTTGTCACGTTACAATCGGAAACATAGGTATTATTGAAACCGTGGGCGTTCTACTTACTAGTACCATTTACGTGCTGCCACGCGTCCCCATTTTTTATTAGCTAGGAGGCGCCGTGCAGGGTAGCTATTTGAGTACGGGAGGCGTGCGATCAGACCCCTGTGCGTGCTTATCGGGAGGAGAGCCCTTTGACCTCCATCTGCCATCCACCTCTCTCCCAAGGTCTCCATTAATGGCGTCCGAGCCTCTGTTTAATGGTGTGGCTATGTCTCACTCGACTGAGATTTATGAGAGAAAAAAAATCTGAAAGCACGGATCTTGATGTAAGATCCGACGGACCTATATAGCATCTACTGCGACTTATAGCAAGACTGATGAATATATAAGGACGATTAATTTTTCTTTTTGATCAAAGAAGGGCTTGCCCCTTTCGATTTTCATTACTGAAAACCACCACAAATCACAAGAAGTTCAGCACAACTCCAGCCTAACATGAAGGACTAAAAGCTACCAGATTGAAATCGCAACATCCCAAGAGGCCAACAAAGGCCAAACATCCGCGCTAGAACCCAACATTTCAAAACCGATGACACAATCCACATCCTAAACCGATTATTACATCAAAAGAAACCAGGAAACTAGTCTCCGCAGCGAGCGGTGATGAGCTCTTTCGTGTCCTCAAGACGCTGCTTGAGAACATCCACGGATTCCTCCACCAGCCTTTGGCGCTCGTTGCGGAGCGTGTCATTGTCGCCCATAAGTTTCTTGACGATGACGCCGGTCCTCTTCAACAAGGCACTGGTCTCCTCCTGCTGGTCTGCACTTTGGACGATCTTCTCCCTCAGCAGGTCGCGCTCGGCCCGGAGCCTCTCATTGCCCTCCCTTAGTTGCCGGTTGACACCGGTAGCCTGTTCAAACGAGGCTTTCATGTCGTCCTGCAACCTCGCCCAGCCGGAGATCTGATCCATCTGGCTATGGACGATCGCATGCATGCGCCTGTAACAGTCGTCGCCTGCCCGCGAGAAATTTTCCCAGGCCGCCGCGGCGTGGTGGTACATCTCTGCTGCATTCGTGGCGCGGCGGGACATCTCTGCTGCTTCCGCAACGCGGCCGGACCAGTCTGCTGCATCGACGGCGCGGCGGGACCTCCGTGCTGCTTTAGCGGCGCGGCGGGACCTCTGTGCTGTTACTTCCGCGCGGCAAGAGATGTCGGCTGCTCTCACAGCTAGGCGGGACATCTCTCGTGCTTCTGCTTCCATGATTGCCTCTCCCTGGTGGCAATCTCTCGACCCAGAACTCACGCTGGCCATGGCAGACGCAAGGGAAGGATGCTGAATGACTTGTTTGTTTTTGTGGATGAGGAGTTGAGGTGGAATGTGCAGTCATCTTGGCATACTAGTATTTATAATCGAGTACTAATACGCTCCTAAGTGGGAAACCGTTTAGGTTGTGATCGGTGTGAACAGGTTTGCAATTCAATATACTCCCCTTTTGTAAGGCCCCGCTTTGGAAAGGTGCATGCATGCAATCATTTCATTGGTTGCATTGAAAGCCATTGTTGTTGGTGCCATGGCTGAAAAATTAATATACTTCATGTGTACTTTTTCATTGGCTGCATGCATGTGAGAGAGTGCATTGGGAGTGAAATGAAAGAATTAATGCGAGCAAATTACTATGTGTCTTGGTCTAAGAGAAATTGTCTTTAGGCCTAATAAACCCGGACGGAGGGAGTAGCATGGTACTAATACGCTCCTAAGTGGGAAACCATTTAGGTTGTGATCGGTGTGAACAGGTTTGCAATTCAATATAGCGTGGTACTAATACGCTCCTAAGTGTGAAACCGTTTAGGTTGTGATCGGTGTGAACAGGTTTGCAATTCAATATAGCGTGGAGTAATTTGCAATTCAAAATTTACTTTTTCCATTTTATAAGGCTCAATTTGGTTGTTCCCCAACACATGTTCAGATTCCAAGGTGCATTAAATCATTGCATGCAAGTATTAAGAGAAAATTGACCAATGCATGTACTTTATGCATGCATGCATTGCAATTAATGCATTGATAAACATAATTTTTTGAGAAAAACAAGAGCATTAATTAGGTGCTTTTGCAAACTACAAAACATATTCCACCACTCACCATCTTGGTTGGTGAGATTTTTGAATTAAGCCCTATAAACCGGAAAGGAGGGAGTACTGCTGTGTACATGCAATAACTGGCACCGTCGTATACATATCTTACGGTTAATGGGGCGTTCGACAGGAATAGCGGCGTGGTGAGCTCTAGGCTAGTCTTTTTTTCAGACACATTAAACCTATCTCTCGGGACTTCTCGCACGCACCATCGTGCCACCCACAGAAACTTGTACTCTGACTTTAGTAGTACGTTATACAGGAAGAGAAGAGGTGCACACACGCACTCGTCCTCTCACACACGCGTCTGTTTTTTCTCGAAAAGGAGGATGATGACCCCCGGCCTCTGCATCTGGGAGTCACACACGCATCTGTAGCTACGAATTGTAGTGTTCTCAACCATCTGATTGGCTCTATCATGGATGTACCTATATACTAAAACATGTCTAGATACATCTATATTTTTGACAAATGGAAGGCATGTAGTGGAACGGAGGGAGTGCTTGTCATCAAAATGGATAAAAAGGGACGTATCTAGAACTAAAATACGTCTACATACATCTCCTTTTATCCATTTTGATGACAAGTAGTGCTTCTTACCCAAAGGAACTTTATATCCAACAGACACAAAGGGGCTGTTTGGTTTGTGACTAACTTTGCCAAAGATTGCAACACCTAAGGTTAGGCAAGTTTGACCAACTTAGGTGAGTGTTTGGTTCAAGCCACACCTTAGGCAAGCCACACTTGGACCCCACATGGCATACACACAAAAAGTGTGGCAAGATTCCCTTAGGCTTGCCAACTTATGGCTCTTATTTTGATGAACTAACCTTAGTCAAGTTTGGCAAAAATGTGTGGCAAAGTATTCCAATGCTAGTCCTAAAACCAAACAGCCCCAAAATATCCATTCGATTGTTGGAAATTACTGATCTGATGTCGAAGTAATTGCCGTATCGCCACCAAAACCCTCCATTTCTTAAGCTAAAGTAGACCAAGGTAATCCCTATATTAGCATATTACTAAGTTAAATAGAAGGCACTGTAGAAACATTTAGGACGTGAGCTTGTCAATCTGAATGTGGAGGGACACAAGCTTAGCCCCGGCCAGCAGCTTGGGCCGAACTGTCAAGAAGGTCAGCTCCTGCACGTCGACGTCGCTGGGATACTTGCTTCTTGTCACCTCCATTTCCACCTTGACGGCGTCGGTCGTGCCTTTGGGCTCCCCCAGCGGGCCGTTCGCCCACAGCTTGGCCATGTAGTGTAGCAGTGGGGACGCCCCCACTCTGATGCAGACGACCGACACGGCGATAGGCGCGCCGATGTCGAGCACGCCGCCGACCAAGAAAAATGCACGGCAGTCCTCCTCCGCGAACAGCAAGAGTCGTGGCTCCGACAGTGGCACTTGCAGCTGGAGCACCTTGCCGTATTGGATCCTGTGCACGGGCATGGGATGCGCAGTGCTGATGTGGTGGTAGAGCACTGGCGGCGGGCCTGCATAGCCACAGACGGGCACGGGGCATTTGCAGGGCGTGAGCGGACACATGCTCTGGCGATCGGCGAGCTTGTGGTAAGTGATGTAGAGCCCACAGCCTTCGTGCCGGCACTCCACCCTCACTGACGAAAGGACGGAGTCCACCGCCGTGTTCCGCACGTCGAAGCCACTGCCGCGCTCGCACTTCTGGCACTGCCACTGGTTCCCGGGGCGCTCGACGCAGCAGTCCGCGCAGGCCAGGTGCCCTCCCTTGCACTGCAAAAATCAATCGAACAGCACATCAATCAAGAAACCTGCACCTTGCTCAATCAGTCGAACGGACGAGGTGTATTCAAACCTCATACACTGGAGGCGTCAAGGGGCGGAGGCACAAGGGGCAGTGGAGCACGGTGAGGTCCATCGAGACCTTAGAGAGCTCCATCGTCGGGTCCTGTTTGGTCTGCATGATCTCGCCCTCCTCGTGCACAACCATCTCTTGACTTGGGCCGGGGTATTACAAAGCTTTACCGTCACATATTTTATACTACTTCAAGGTGCATTAAATCAACACATGCAAGTAGAGTATCAAAAGGAGGGTCACGGCATGCATGCGTTGTAATTAATGCATCGGTAAACACAAATTATTGAAATATATCGAGTGCAGTGCTTTGATGTGTCGCGTCAACTCATACATCAACGAGAAGTTTGATTATCCTCTCCCTCGTGGACTTAACTGCACTGCCTTTGGCTGTATGACAGGTTGGCCACACTCCTGTCGGGCCCACCTGTCATACACGCAAAGGCAGGAGCATCCCTCCCTCGCCCATGAGCGTGGTGGCTGGCAAGACTAGGAGAAGCTTTTGCTACACGCTCTCCCTCCCGCACGCGGTGGACATGCAGCAGTTTAATCGGTGTTAGATGGCCAGAAGCATACTGTAGTACTCCTCCAGTGTAGTAGTACCCCATCATTGTTCAACTTCCCGAAGAGGCGAAGAGCCAAGCGTAGCCCGGACGCTTGTGTGGCAGTTTCATGTGTATAGTAGTCTAGGATAGCGTGTACCATGCATGTAAGCTTAAAATCGTTGGGGTCGGTTCCATGCTATGTGGCCGTCTCGAAGTTTAAAAAAAATTAAAATAGTCTTCTGGCCCTACCTGACACACTAGTGATTGTAGTTTGCACGCTCATCTGGTCAAGACAGGAATATATATTTTATTTTGTTTTTTCGAAAAGGGGGGACTCCCCGGCATCTGCATCAGAATGATGCATATGGCCACATATATTTTAATTTGTGGTGGGTAAATGTTAGAGGTTGCAGCAAATATATTGTACACTGCGGGTCTTTCAGCCAAGTTTAGAGGCAATCATGTGGGGCCAGTGCTATGATGTGTCGCGTCAACTCGTACAACGAGGAGAAGCTTGATTTTTTACTACACGCCTTCTCCCTCACCCATGCGCGCGGTTGCTCGCAAACAAGGACATGCTTTTGCTTAGTTGTACTTCTACAACAAGCTATCTGACCCGCTCGCGGTGGACGGACATGCAGCAGTGGATTCGACACTGTAGAAGCAGTAGTAGTAACATCATTGTTCGTCTTCTCGAAGAGGCGAAGAGCCAAGCGCAAACCGAACGTTGCAGTTGCGAACATTGGAGCACGCATATAGCCAGGCTCTTGCATGAGACAAAATTGCTATGTGAGCCCACTATTGTACTAGTACGTACAACTACTTGCTAGTATAGACCCACCACTCCAATCCATCTACTCCCAAGTCTCTGCGCAACACTGCTCACTCCAATCCAAGACCAAGTGACCAGAAGCCACAAGCACCTATGGAGGCGATGGACGCGAGCGGCAGTCGGCTGTGCCAAATCATCCAAGGCGCCGGCCTGCGGCCCCGCACCGCGTAGCATTTCCAGACGGTGCTGGCGACCGCAGGCATCATTCACGCGGTCATCGCCGCCGAGGAAGGAAACCCACAGCTGCCGGAGGGGCCCGATCCTCTGCCTGTGCCGTTCTCTCCGACACAGCGCTGGGTCGGGAGGTCCTCCGACCCTTCTTCCTCCCTGCCGTATTGTCCGCAGATCCGACCTGCCGCCACCGACATCCCGGCAACCCTCAGGTATAAGTTCTTTGAAAGCGGCCTTGCTCTACTGCCCCAGCTCCCCACGTGTCTGCATGTGCATCTTTTTCTACTCCCATCAGCTCTTCCAAAGCCACCTAAATTTTTAGTATTATTAGAGGTAAAGCTACTTCATGCATTCGAATCTAGGGCTTTGTTCAAACAACGAAGAAAGGGGGGAAAGTTGTATCATGAATCTAGGACTTGATTCAAAGAGGAAATAATATGGTGAAAGTAGTGGAGACCGGATACCCAACCGGTCTCTTGGTTCAAAAGGGAAATAATGGGAAAACTCAGTACAAACTGGATAAGGAACATATCTATTATTGGTTGAAAAAAGGATAGAAAGTGGCGGCTGGTGGACAAGTGAACAGAGTATGTCCAGGATTAGATTTGCTGCCATCACATAGTAAAAGGTCTCCAGGATTAGATTTGCTGCCCTCACATAGTAAAAGGTCTCAGGATTAGATTTGCTGCCCTCACATAGTAAAAGGTCTCAGGATTAGATTTGCTGCCCTCACATAGTAAAAGGTCTCCAGGATTAGATTTGCTGCCCTCACATAGTAAAAGGTCTCTAGGATTAGATTTGCTGCCCTCACATAGTACAAGGTCTCCAGGATTAGGTTTGCTGCCCTCACATAGCATGAACAAACTCGGCATCACCACTTTATGCCTCCTTGTCGGTGTCAAAACCGGTGGATCTCGGGTAGGGGGTCCCGAACTGTGCGTCTAAGGCGGATGGTAACAGGAGGCAGGGGACACGATGTTTTACCCAGGTTTGGGCCCTCTTGATGGAGGTAAAACCCTACGTCCTGCTTGATATATTCTTGATGATATGGGTATTACAAGAGTTGATCTACCACGAGATCGGAGAGGCTAAACCCTAGAAGCTAGCCTATGGTATGATTGTCTGTTGTCCTATGGACTAAAACCCTCCGGTTTATATAGACACCGGAAGGGGTTAGGGTTACACAAGGTCGGTTACAAAGGAGGAGATATCCATATCCGTACTGCCTAGCTTGCCTTCCATGCCAAGTAGAGTCCCAATCCGGACATGAGACGAAGTCTTCAATCTTGTATCTTCATAGTCCAACAGTCCGGTCAAAGGATATAGTCCGGCTGTCCGGAGAACCCCTAATCCAGGACTCCCTCAGTAGCCCCTGAACCAGGCTTCCATGACGATGAGTCTGGCGCGCAGTGTTGTCTTCGGCATTGCAAGACGGGTTCCTCCTCCGGATACACCACAGAAGAGTTCGAATAAAAGGATAGTGTCCGAACCTGCAAAATAAGTTCCACATACCACCGCAGAGAGAATAATATTTCCACAAATCTAATCTGCTGACACGTTTTGGCAACATGACATCATGCCATGGCTCGGTGATTATTCGAACCGTTTTTCTTTAACTAGCCCTAACGCGAGGCAGTTTCTTGACACGTCTTGTCAAAGCAGAGATCGTATCCCCCTTATTACGGGATTCTCATCAATACGGTTGTGGGTAACCCAACCACGCCTAGGACTCCTAGATTTTAGACAAGTCCCAAACGGCTACGAGGAGGACGCTTGATATTCACCCTCTTTATAAAGGCACAAGGCTTTTACTTTTTCCCTCCCGTGCTCAATCGAATCTTTCCCCCGCCTCGAGTTCTAACACCCAAAGCCCAGGTCAGGTGCTTCGGATCTCCAATCATGTCCGGATCCAGCCTCCAAGGCCGGTGGATGCCTTCTTCCGTCATGGAAGAGGATATTAAGAAGTTGAGGGAGGCAAGATACCTTACCGCCGAAGTTTCGCATCGACTGCCTGCCTGAGGGAAGGTCGTCCCTACTCCTGAACCCAATGAAGACGTCGTGTTCATCTCCCACTTCCTCCGAGGACTAGGCCTCACTCTAGATCCCTTCTTTAGGGGTTTGATGTTCTATTACGGGCTTGATTTCCACGATCTAGCCCCGGATTCCTTTCTCCACATCTCGGCATTTATTGTCGTATGTGAGGCCTTCCTCCGCATTACCCCTCACTTCGGCCTGTGGCTCAAGACCTTTGATGTGAAGCCGAAGATGGTTGAGGGGCAGCATGCAGCGTGCGGAGGGGCATTAATAAGCAAGATCCCTGGAGCTCCGTGGCCAGAGGGTTCCTTTCCAGAGGTGTCCGGATTATGGCAACGGGAGTGGTTCTACGTCACCGCTCCCAGAAGTGCCAAGTGGGTAGCTTCCCCCACCTTTCGCTCGGGCCCTCCACCACAACTGATGTCATGGATCAACAGGGGGCTGAGCTGGGGTCCAGCCAAGGATGTGCCCATACTGCAGAGCCGCATCCGAGATCTCTTCGAGGGAGATTTTAGTTTGGTTATGGTAGTGCAAGTCATGCTGGTTCGTCAAGTCCAGCCTTGCAAACGTCGGCCCCTCCGCTTGTGGGAATTCAACCCAGAAGGACTGCGCGCTATTCAGAATTTCCTCGACCTGACGTACGAGGAGATGTACAAGTCGTTCTTCGGACCCCAAATAGAGTGTCTAGACACCTCCGAGGACGTGGGCCTGAGCAGCAACCGCACCGCGGCCCAAGTAAGTAATCCTCTAGTCGAACACACTGTCTTTCATTTATCACGACGTCATTCTGAGGAATCGCTTTTTGACCAGGACTGGATAACAAAAGTGAAGATGATCCGGTGTTCGGCCCCTCTTCTCGAAGGCTTGGACAATCCGGTGCTGGAAAAGATGCTCAACCTAGCACCTTGCCCGGTGCCCTCAAAGGAAGATGAAGGGGGAATAAAGAGGGCGAAAGAGGGCCTCCACGGCTACCTATTCCAACCGAGGGAACAAGCGCCTCCGTGAGGGAGGATAACCAAGGGAAGGAATCTGACATTCCCTCGCCCCGGGGGAGGAAGAGGACTACCTCTGAGGGTCCCGCCTCGGAGGGTGCTCTTGCCGCACAAAGTCCGTGCGGGGATCAGCCCTCTAACGAGCTATAAGTAATCAAAATGTACTTAATAGTGAAGATATACTACCTTACTTCTGAGGAAGATAACCGAAGTATTTATCTTGCAGTTCGGATCTGAGCCCTTCTCAGCAGAGCTCGTCTTCGGGGGATCTTCTTCCGGAGATGATGGAGAGCGAAACGCCTCCCCCGGACTCCTCGGCTCAAGAAGCAGGCGACCTTGAAGTGTCATCACGGAGAGTTTCTCCAGATCTGGCAAGGCCAGAAGGTAATCCCATGGTCACCCGAAGCCCTCAATATCCAACTCTTGAAGAGAGCAATCAAAAGAGTCCGACACCATCTGGTATGCGGTCAGACGTACTGAAGGGTCTGCTAGAGCGAGCGACTATTTCAGAAGAGCACCGTACATTAATGTGTATGGTGATTGAAAGGATTTCGTCCGCCGAAAACGGGTTGCATGAAGCCTTTATGAGTCTTCTGACGGGCTTTGAGGTACGTGAAATGATATACATTTGTGATGGTACCGCACATTTTAGGTGTGCCCTGTGTAGATAGTAGCCCCTGAGACTCTGGTTGTCATCGAGAACAGCGGCGAATAGAGGATCATAGTCCTAGGTAATAACCAGACCGCCTTTATGTGTAGGTGTCTGAAGCTCCGGTGGCTAGTCGGACTGATGGGGTTGCCGAACTAAAGCGGCGACTGGATGCGGCGGATGCCAACATCGAGCTTGTTAACAAGCGGCTTGATGAGGTGATATTTATAGTGGATGTCACATAGTAAGAGCAGCGTGATGCCAGTATCTTTAATATGTTGTGACTGCAGATGGAGCTGCCACCGTGGAGGCCCTGCGGGCGGAGCTTGCCCGAGCCAAGGAGCAAGCAAGGAGTGGTAATGCGGCCGCTTTGAAGGCAGCCGAAGAGTTGAGAGCCGAGAAGGCCGCTCATAGCAAGAGCAAAGAGAAAATGGCCAAAATGGTTGTGAAGTTAAAAGACACTGCCGACCGCTGCCAGTTTCTTGAAGAAGAAAACCGGGCGAAGGCTACGGACCTTGAAAAGGCCACAATGGCGACCAAAGACACCCGCTCTGCAATGAGAGCGAAGGAGGAACTGCGCAAAGCCGGGGACATTGTGGCTGGGAAGCCCTTTATGCTGCGGAGGAAGTTCGGCGATCCGCGGTATGCCCCTCTGGATCGGCTCTGGAGTTCGGCCGACGCATATCTGGACTTAGCGGCGAGCGCTGTCGATGCGGCTGAATACTTCCGAGATCAAATAGATCGTGAAGTGGACAAGCTGTTCTGGTCGCAATTTAACGTTCCAGAGCATCCGCTTCCATTGACTGATCAGCTTGCCGAATGGGCCGAACTCAATAGAT
Source organism: Triticum urartu (assembly GCF_003073215.2). Taxonomy (NCBI): domain Eukaryota; kingdom Viridiplantae; phylum Streptophyta; class Magnoliopsida; order Poales; family Poaceae; genus Triticum; species Triticum urartu. The sequence goes on from NC_053025.1 coordinate 276,124,898, forward strand.
TGTCTGGACTCGCCATGAGGTCTGTCGTGGATCATCTGTGGCCGGAAAGGCCAAAGCCGAACAACTATTTTAGCTTGGTGCAGTAGTTCCTTGGTGCGGTGCCATGCATTAATGCGATGAAGAGGTCGGCGTGCATAGAAGGCTCGCGGATGGCCCTTGCCCGTGTCAAAACATACTGGGCGGAGATGGATGCCACCACTGTCGCGGCGCAGGGTTCGGCCATAGGCCGAGTGGCTGCCGAGCACTATTTTGAAGAAGTTCTTGAGGGCGCTCGTTCGATAGAGGCCCAGTGCTCGAAGAATGTTATGTTTGAGTGATATGTATTCCTATTGTAAAAACAACGTTTTATTGAATTTATCAAGGTTGTATTTATACTTTTGCCCAAAAGTATTGTGATGCCTCCTGTGCAGCTGTTTATGTATATATGCATATAACCTGAAAGATTGCAGTCGTCGGCTTCAGCCCCCACGCATATAATGCGGGGGTGTCGCAGAAGACGTGTATTCACACTTAATACAACGTCTTGGTCCTATTAAGGAGGTGATAGCGCAGCGAACTAGGCAACCAGACTATAATGCTTTAACACTTTCACTTAGCCATACGAGTTTGACAGTGGGGCTACTATATAGCCCCTGGTGGCTCCGCACTCATCCAGATTCGGGGTGCATACATGCCTGGCCGGGAAACGGTCCTTAGTTAATGCGGAGGAATCCCGAAGATTGCAATAGGTCATCGAGTGGTTGACCAGTCTCACGCTATATCATGACAGTCAGTTTTCGGCTTTCTCTACTAAGGTGCTCATCCGGATGAACCAGGGCACAATCGCAGTAGTTCTCCTGGTGCCGCCTTAGCCGATAGAGCGGAACGTAAGGCAGCAAAACATAGGAGCCGGGTAAACCCAACATTTGACCAAAGACATGATTCGGAGATGATGCATATAAGGCCAAACTCACGACGCCGAACACTCCCTAAGGTATTCGGTCTTTATGGTGTAAACCGGGTCTAAACAGTACCCTTTGTAATAAGCCCCTGGTGTCCAGGTACGTGCATTATTCTGGCGTGGCCACATGCCAAGATGTCAGCATCCTTCTCGATTGTACTGAGAAACCGAGGGATGTAAATCAACAAGAGACAGTAAAAAAGGTTTACGCAGGGTCTTAATCTACAAAGAATCCTTGGAACGGGTCCCTGCTGCATGTCTGCGCCTGTGTCTCCATTGTGCCGTATCCTGGACGGGTGTAGCACGATGGTCATCTGAAAAAGAGAGGAACTTAATTGCCGTGCAAAATGTAAGTTATATTAAATAAACAATATATAGTTGAAATTGAGTAAAGGTGAGTCTTATTGCCACTTTTGTGCGCGTGTTGAGCCCCTTGTATTGTAATAGGGGTATAGCCATCAAACCTGTATTAATTACGTATAGCTGCGTCGGACTCGTCTAACCGCGTCCGTGGTCTTAACGACCTGTCAAATGCTTGAGTTGGTGAGGCTGTTTAGTGTGCGGCGGCCAAGGCGGCCGCACCGTCTTTGGCGCGCAAGGAGCGCTCAATATTTCCATTTACTGTAATGATGCCGCGTGGACCGGGCATCTTGAGCTTGAGGGAAGCGTAATGCAGTATTGCGTTAAAGCGAGCGAAAGCTTCGCGTCCGAGTAGTTCTTGATAGCCACTTTGGAATGGAGCAACGTGGAAAGTTAAATTTTCGCTGCGGAAGTTATTGGGGAAGCCGAATATAACCTCTAGTAGCAGGGAGCCCCTTGGCCTGGCGTTACTCCTTTAAAGGTAGCATTGCTGCGGCAAATTTTTGTTGGGTCTATCCCCATTTTTCGGACTGTGTCCTGATATATCAGATTTAAACTGCTGCCACCATCCATCAGGACTCGTGTGAAGTGGTATCCGTCAATTATTGGATCTAATACCAAGGCGGCCCATCCTGCATGCCGGATACTTGCCGAGTAATCCCGATGGTCGAAGGTGATCGGTTGGGATGTCCAGTGGCGGAGCTCCGCGGTGATAGGCCCTGGGGCATGTTTCTCTAGAGGTGCCGCTTTGTTTCTCCCTTTTATCATGTGTAACACGTTGACTGTTTTGACTTCTGGTGGGAATTTATTCTGTTCCCTTGTGCTTTGCTTGCGAGGCTCTTCCTCGTCTTCACTTGGTGTATCCTGCCCCTTGTGTTTGGCGTTGAGCTTGCCGGACTGTTTGAAGACCCAACATTCTCTGTGGGTATGATTTGCAGGTTTATCAGGGGTGTTATGGATCTGACATATTTGGTCCAGAATTTTGTTTAGGCTGGACAGTTCGTCTTTGTTGCCTTTGGAGGGTGGCTTCTGCTGGCCTGGCCGAGAGCTTCTAAATCCGGCATTTACCACCGTGCTCTTCGGGCTGTCTTCTTTATTCCGGTGCTTATTCTTCCTGCGTCGTGATTTCCCGTTTCCATCCCTGACTTCGGATGTACTTGGGTCGCTGGTGCTGCATCGGGCTAACCAGTTGTCCTCGCACGCGCAAAAACGGGTCATGAGGCTTGTTAATGCTGCCATTGTTCTCGGCTTTTCTTGACCGAGGTGTCTAGCAAGCCATTCGTCTCGAACGCTATGCTTGAAAGCTGCTAAGGCTTTGGCATCCGGACAGTCGACTATTTGGTTCTTTTTAGTGAGGAACCTGTTCCAAAGTTTTCGGGCTGACTCACCGGGCTGTTGAGTTATATGACTTAAATCGTCTGCATCCGGTGGTCGGACATATGTCCCTTGAAAATTTGCCCGAAAGGCGTCTTCGAGCTCTTTCCAGCTGCCGATGGACTTTTCGAGGAGGCTTTTAAGCCGGTGCCGAGCTGGCCCTTTGAGCTTGAGGGGTAAGTACTTGATGGCGTGGAGGTCATCTCCTCGAGCCATATGGATATGGAGGATGTAGTCCTCAATCCAGACCCCAGGGTCTGTTGTTCCGTCATACGCCTCTATGTTTACGGGTTTGAATCCCTCTGGAAATTCATGATCCAGCACCTCGTCGGTGAAACATAGAGGGTGTGCGACACCCCTGTATTTGGGTGTGCCGTGGTGTTCGGATGTTTGTTGTGTTGCATTGTATGTTGGAGCGCGCTTGCGTGGTCCATAGATGGATCTGGTTGCGCCGTCCTTTTGATGCGAGCCCTTACGCGGATCGTGTACTGGTTTATGTGCGATGTTGTCTGCCGCTTTATGTTGGCTATGAGGTCGTCTATCTGACCGGATGGCCATTTTATTTTTTAATTGTGGAGGATCTAAGGCCTCCTCATCAAATTCAGGTAGCAAATTTCGCTTCGGATAGCTCTTGGTGTGGCGATTACTGTCGTACTTCGCTGCAGTGTTGAGTACTTCACTCCATTTGATTTTGAGTGTGTCTTGTGCAGCCTTGAGCTTTTGCTTCTGTTTTTTCAGGCTCCTCGCCGTGGCAACAAGCCTTTGGTGCGCGTTATGTTGCTCCTGGCGCCTGTCATTTGTGGTGTCGTCCGGACTGTTATCTTCGACGGAGTCGGGTTGTTCGGTTTGATTCCTCGTGTTGCCCTGGTCGGGCGATGGTTCACCCTGCTCTATCGCTAGGTCTATATGATCGTTATTTCTGCCGAGGCGGGATTTGGAGCGATGTTTACGCCGCCGCTTTGACTGATTCTCGAGGGAACAACCCTTTGCTGCGTCCTTGCGTTCCTCGTCGTTGTTTTCTTTGGGCGTGTCCACCATGTATACGTCATGTGATGAAGTGGGCGTCCAGTGCCCTGTGGGCAGTGGTTCCTGTTCGTCTCCTGCATCATTGTCCATACCGTCAATGTCTTCGAAGGCGAAGTCGAGCATGTCGGTTAAGTCATCGACAGTGGCTACTAAGTGGGTGGTGGGTGGGCGGTGAATTTCTTTGTCATCTGCATCCCAATCCTGCCGGACATAGTTCGGCCAGGACCCTCCTGACAAGGAGAGAGACCTTAATGAGTTCAGTATGTCGCCGAAGGGCGAGTGCTGAAAAATATCCACGGAGGTAAACTCCATGATCGGCGCCCAATCGGATTCGACAGGAACGGGCGCAGGCGGTTCGGAGTCCGTGGCCGGAGAAGGATCCGACAGTTTGGCAACACGGCTCTCATGAAGGGTAAGGTCGATATTCGACTCGATCGCCGCCGAGGATACGGCCTCCGTGGCGGGGTCTATCCACCCGTTCATGGATGGCGCAACTGGCTCCAAATTAAGGGTCGGAGCGGCTACCGGTGCGATTTCTTGAACACTGTCCGATGGTAGAGCTAAAGCATACTCATCGTGACCGCGTGGCGCACAAGGCAGGGGCTCGAATCCGTCGAAGATCAAGTCTCCGCGGATGTCAGCCGTGTAGTTTAAGCTTCCAAACCTGACCTGGTGGCCAAGGGCGTAACTTTCGATCTTCTCCAGATGGCCAAGCGAGTTGGCCCGCAGTGCGAAGCCGCTGAACACAAAGATCTATCCGGGGAGAAAAGTCTCACCCTGGACTGCATCGCTATCGATGATAGTAGGAGCCATCAAGCCTAACGGCGACGACACAGAGGAACTCTCAATGAAAGCACCAATGTCGGTGTCAAAACCGGCGGTTCTCGGGTAGGGGGTCCCGAACTGTGCGTCTAAGGCAGATGGTAACAGGAGGCAGGGGACACGATGTTTTACCCAGGGTTCGGGCCCTCTTGATGGAGGTAAAACCCTACGTCCTGCTTGATATATTCTTGATGATATGGGTATTACAAGAGTTGATCTACCACGAGATCGGAGAGGCTAAACCCTAGAAGCTAGCCTATGGTATGATTGTCTGTTGTCCTACGGACTAAAACCCTCCGGTTTATATAGACACCGGAAGGGGTTAGGGTTACACAAGGTCAGTTACAAAGGAGGAGATATCCATATCCGTACTTCCTAGCTTGCCTTCCACACCAAGTTGAGTCCCATCCGGACACAAGACGAAGTCTTCAATCTTGTATCTTCATAGTCCAACAGTCCGGTCAAAGGATATAGTCCGGCTATCCGGAGACCCCCTAATCCAGGACTCCCTCACTCCTTGTAGGTACATTATGCTGATGCGTCCACTGTCGCATGTCCTTATACCAACCTTCTGTTGTTGTTAATGTAAGGGCGCATGTAAAATGAAGCGATCACACTGTTACCTTAGGGACATGTCTAACCAGTGTTATTGTTAATCTAATGCCTCGAGTGATAAGATGCAATTAAACTATGCTACAAATGGCACTCCTGCTGTTTTCCCTAGTATGATAAGTAAGTTGCTCATTTACGCTGTTGAGTGTCCTGGTGTCCCCACGGTCCCATGCCCTTAAACCAACTCTTTAGATGCTGTTGATTTACTGTGTCTGATAAACAAGCAATGCCACCATTAAAGTAATCCCATATTTGAGGAATCTCATTGTTGATCGTAATGCTTCTGGTAACATGAAGCATTGCTGACGTTTTAAAATTTCTACTGTCCTTGCATGATTGCCATGAACATAATTAAGATGCTTCTTTTCATTTTTTATATGTTTCGTATATTCTTATTGACCAACAACTGTTTACTTTCTATCTTTTTGTGCACATAGGGATATCCATTTCACCTTGTTGCTATTGTGACCTTTTGGTGAACTGCACAAAACACTTTTTTTGGAATGAGTGTCTTGTGCAGTTTGACTAAAATGTCACGTGGGCAACATCTCTCAATTTTGGTGGAACTGCACAAAATGGTGATTGGAGTTTCCAAAATCTCTGTCAAGTTCTGCTGGTAATCTCGTGCAACATTTTATTAGCCTTGGCAAGATGGAGCCGTCACTGTCACCACAATGGCACTTTATTTTAGTGGAACTGCACAAAAGGATAAGAAAATTATAGTTGCACCTTACATGAGCCGGACAGCCAACCTTAATGTTCCTCAATTTTAGTGCAACTACTAAAGAAGAACCTGCCATCTCACAAGAGCAAGTACTTCTTGCTAGCTGAATGATGCAATCTTTGCTTCATTTTAGGTGAACTGCAGAAAAAGGCGCATGAATTGAATCATGGAACTCCAGGCAGACCTCATCCAAGTAGGGCTGGAGGTTGAGTTCAAGGAGGCCGCGATTAAAGCGAAATCATGCTATCCCGTCTCCTTGTTTGTGATGTGCAAACATGCTGTGCAAACAGGAATACTCAACTACAAATGTTGTGACGGTCAAGAGCATTCGCCAAGTTCTTCGATTGTATGACATGGCTAGCCAAGATGGATTTAATCCCGATATTCACTTTATCAAAAGGCTCTAATGGGTTGGTTCTGAATCTTGCAAGCTGGGAATCAGTGAGATGTGTAGGCATCTTTGTTGTACTTATTATTTGAATCTTATTTGTTGGTTCTGAATCTTGCGAGCTGGAAATCAATGAGATGTGTAGGCATGTTTGTTGTACTTATTATTTGGATCCTATTTGTTGGTTCTGAATCTTGCAAGCTGGGAATCAATGAGATGTGTGGGCATCTTTGTTGTACTTATTATTTGGATCTTATTTGTTGGTTCTGAATCTTGCAAGATGGGAAACACGGCATGATGATGCAGAGGTCAACAACCATAACAAACAGTTCAAACTTGGTAGTATTAAATTTGTGAAAGTGCGACAAATGTGTTGATCGTGTGCGTCCTGAGAACAATAATTCTAATTGTTGTGCATGTTGATCCTGTGGCACTGATGGAACGAGCGAATGCATTGCTTGTTTTAAGTATAAATTTCTATTAAAGCTAGTTAAATTTAAGTAAAGTGACCACTAACTCCTGTTATTACAGTACCAATACAGACCCGATCGTGAACTGACATGTGGCGAGGGTGCATCTTCTGCGGGGCGTGCAGCGGACGAGGGAGGGGTAGTAACTGTTCTCGCCTGTACACACTCAGCTTACTGTTCAATCCAGTTCCCCAAGAGCTGAAAAACGAACTGCTGCCGCCGCCTACACACTCGTTCACTCAAAGAGACTCCAATGGCGATCCGAGGGGTGAGCCTGCTGGATATGGACTTCAGCAAGGAGTTCCCCTTTGAGTTCGCCGTTTAGTCCTATGGCTGCATGAAGTTGAATGTGATGTACACCAATGATACGGACTCGGTGAAGATCTGCCTCGCCTCAGTCCTATGGCTGCACCAGGTTCTGGAGCATTCGCCCGTTTCATCGGCAGCGCCGACTGCACCTTCGCTACGGTGGAGAGAAGGAAGAACGCGATGATTCGGCCATCTGGTGCAACAAGCTTGTCGACATCCAGAAGCAATACAAGATCATCAGCAACGGGAAGGAGAAGGACTCCGTGGTTGACCTCGCTGAGACCATCATCGCCCCCTGATACGCCAACATGAAAGAAGACGACCTGAACACGTGGGAGGTACCTCTGAATCTAGCCTACATAACCTACGCGGCCAAGGACGCATACGCATGCTATGACATGTACAGGCAGATCTTGGACATGAGGGCGTGTATGCTTCCCGTAACCGACGAGTACACCGACAGCTGCAGCGTCATGATCAAGCGTGCCAGGAAGATCTAGATGTTGTACTTTATCTGTTTATAAGCACCTTTATCATCTGAGTGTTTCATGCATTAGCCTATGTGTCGTAATTATCTGTTTTGTCCAAAATATTTCTTTTAAGAACCCATTAACCTGATTCCTTTTTTAGTGGCTATTTGCTTATGTATGTAAACTAGTTCACTTGTCCATAAAAAAATGTAACGCCCTCGATGCGGCTATATCTCCCACGTGTCGAAGCACGACTTAGAGGCATAACCGCATTGAAAGCAATGTCGCAAGTGAGGTAATCTTCACAAAACCCATGTAATACATAAGGGAAAGAGATACATAGTTGGCTTACAATTGCCACTTCACACAAATACATGAATAAAGCATTACATCATCCAAATGCAATCAGGGACCGACTACGGAGCCAAAATAAAATAAGACTAACCCAAAAGCTACACAGATCCCCGATCGACCCCAACTGGGCTCCACTACTGATCGACTAGAACAAAACAACATAAAGGACAAGATCTTCATCGAGCTCCTCCTTGAGCTTGGTTGCGTCACCTGCTCGGTAATATCGGCACCTGCAAACTGGTTTTGGAGTATCTGTGAGTCACGGGGACACATCAATCTTACACCCTCGCGATCAAGACTATTTAAGCTTATGGGAAAGGTAAAGGTATGATGTGGAGCTGCAGCAAGCTACTAGCATATATGGTGGCTAACATACGCAAAAGAGAGCAACAAGAGAAGGCAAGGCACGATCAATAAAACTATGATCAAGAAGTGATCCCAGAACAACCTACGTCAAGCATAACTCCAACACCGTGTTCACTTCCCGAACTCCGCCGAGAAGAGACCATCACGGTTACACACACGGTTGATGTATTTTAATTAAGATCAACTTCAGGTTTTCTACAACCGGACATTAACAAATTCCCATCTGCCCATAACCGCGGGCACGGCTTTCGAAAGTTCAAAACCCTGCAGGGGTGTCCCCACTTAGCCCATCACAAGCTCTCACGGTCAACGAAGGATATTCCTTCTCCCAAGATAATCCGATCGGACTCGGCATCCAGGTTACAAGACATCCTCGACAATGGTAAAAGAAGTCCAGCAACACCGCCCGAATGTGCCGACAAATCCCGATAGGAGCTGCACATATCTCGTTCTCAGGGCATACTCAGATTGTCCAAACTTCCGGTAGGCCAGCCCAGAGTTGCCCCTGGTGGCCACCGGCGGCTGACAGGTTGGACCAACACTCAGAGGAGCACTGGCCCGAGGGGGGGTTAAAATAATGATGACCCTTGAGTCTGCAGAACCCAAGGGAAAGAAAATGCTAGGTGGCAAATGGTAAAACCAAGGTTGGGCATTGCTGGAGGAGTTTTATTCAAGGCGAACTATCAAGGGGTTCCCATTATAGCCCAACCGCATAAGGAACACAAAATCTGGGAACATAACGCCGATATGACGGAAACTAGGGTGGCAAGAGTGGAACAAAACACCAGGCATAAGGCCGAGCCTTCCAACCTTTACCAAGTATATAGATGCATTAATTAAATAAGAGATATTGTGATATCCCAACAAAATATCCATGTTCCAACATAGAACAAGTTCCAATCTTCACCTGTAACTAACAATGCTATAAGAAGGGCTGAGCAAGCGGTAACATAGCCAAACAACGGTTTGCTAGGACAAGGTGGGTTAGAGGCTTGGCTTAACAATATGGGGGCATGATAATCAAGTGGTAGGTATCGAAGCATAGGCATAGCAAAAGAGCGAGCAACTAGCAAGCAAAGATAGAAGTGATTTCGAGGGTATGGTGATCTTGCCTGAGATCCCGCAAGGAAGAAGAACGAGTCCATGAAGATGACAAACGGATGTAGTCGAACCGATCCTTACAAACACGACGTTATCGGAACCAACCCGAAGAAGCACACCAAAAAGAAGCAAACAACATAGTAAACAACCACGACATAAGCATGACATGATGCACAACCAAGTATGATGCATGTCCGGTTTAATGAAGCATGGCATGGCAAAGTGCACAAACAGTCCTACAAATTAAGTGGAGCTCAGTATGCAACTCCGTTGCATATTGACGAAACCACATTCAAGTTATTTAGTTTGATCTCTTTTATGTACCCAACAATATTAAATGTTGTTAAGCATGGCAAGAGGGTGAAGCAAAAGAAAACTACCTATCTAGGCAAGTTTAAATGAGGCCGGAACAACAAAACAACAAGTCCAGAAGAATCCACATGTGCATAATTTGGTTGTGGTACTGTTATTTCCTAAACCATATTTTATAGTTATTAAACATGCAAGATGATGCCACCATGTTAAACTAGGCAAAATTCTACCCCATTTGCATATAAAGTTTATTAAATTCCGAGTTACGGTTATTTAGTTATGAATTAAAGCATTTTAGCAAGTTATTTAAGAAAATTTAAACAAACAACATCTTAAACATTTTAAACATAGATGAAAGTTGCATATTATTAAACTAGACAAAATTCTAAACAAGTTTCATATAAAATTCATTTTAATCCGATGCACCAATTGTGAGTTATTATATGCATGATCCACAAGGGCTTTTCTGTAAAACAGCAGAACCTGGGATAATAGCTAAATTCGCAGAGCCTAAAAAAATAGATACTGGGCCAAATCCTGTTGGCCCAATAGGAAGAGGGGATTTGGAGGGCGGCTCACATCGGCCCGACTGGCGCTGCGGATCTGGACTGGGGTGAACTGGGCCTTGAGGCGATGCGAACGGGGCAGCCCATACGCACCAGCGCTCGTGCTCCTCGCTCGAACAAGAGTAGAACAGAAGAGGCGGCGCAAGGCAGAGACAATAGCGGCGGCTGCTGGCAGGCTCGCGGGGCGGGAGAAGGAGCGGCTCCGGCGCGGCTGGAGACGGACTTGGCGCAGCTGGAGACGGACTTGGCACGGCTGGAGCGTCTCGATCCGGGCGATGGGAAGCAGCGGCGTCCTGATGAACATGGTGGCGGCCATGCCATGGGTCCGGCAACGAGGTAGGAGGGAACCGGTCCAGGGACTCGAGGTCCACCGGCTCTGGGCCGAGATGGGGCACGCCGGCGTCGAGGAGCTCGTGGCGTGAGGTTGCAGGGGCTCCGGCTGGGTGTTCCTGTGAGGGACAGAGAGGGGAAGTGAGGAGCAGAGGAGAAAGCAAAAGGAGGCAGGTGAAGGAAGGAGAGATGGGGCGGGCGTGGTGGAGCTATTGGCCTTCCCCAACGGGTCGCGAGGACGTAGCGGAGGGGTCAAGGTGCTCGGGACGAGGGCGCCATGGGACGAGCACAAGAGGAGCTCGGGGTAGGAGGCGCGCTGGTTGGTGGATGGATCTGGAGAGGATCGAGAGGTGCAGGCTCGGGTGCTAGTTGGGTGGATTGGCAGGGGAAGATCCCGAGGGGGATTTGGAAAGCGGCGGCGGGCGACGGGACACATCTCCTAGATTGTAGGGTTAGACTAGAGTTTGATCTATATATAGCAAAAAGGCTAAGTTTAGGGGCATTAGGTCCCTCCGATCTTAATCGGACGGTTGCGAATAAAATAGCTAGGGAGTCCAATTAACAAAACGGAGACGTTTTGTACATGTTTGGGGATGATCTGGACACAACAGTGACGAAAGTCCGGTTCGGGTCCGGGGCAGCTTTCGGACACGCGCGAGGAGGGCCGCAGGCTGACAAGAGAGGTTAGGTTGGACCTGACGGTAGGTAGTGGGCTGTGTAGACGGTCTAGAGAGGAAAGAGAGGGAAAGCCCGGCAACAGTTTTCGGAGACCGAAAACGTCTGACGTTAGACCGACTATAATGCCGCTATAGTTTAACGGTTGGGCTGACAAACGAACTCCGAATGCGATGAAACTTGACAGACGGTCTATCTACACTATAAAAAACCACATGCCAACTTTCATCCCATTATGAGAACATTTTCCGGCCACTTATAAAATACTATTTCGGACATGCCTCGGGCGCGTGCAAGTGTGTCTAGGCTCAGAACGGACAACGGAAGGAACGAGGAGACCGGGACGGATGCAAGTTTTGAAAACATGAAGATGCAATGCACATGATGACATGATATGAAATGCATGACATGCGAGCAAAGACAAGGCAACAATAGCGAATAACTGGAGGACACCTGGCACATTGGTCTCGGGGCGTTACAACACTCCACCACTACGAGAGGATCTCGTCCCGAGATCTAGAATGGCACCGGAGGGAAAACGGAAAAGAAAGAGAAGAGGTAAAACTAAGTTGCTTCTTTGACCAATGAGTGAAACCAAAGAACCTTGAAAGGTTGAGCCATTTTGAGAAAAGAAAGACAACGGAGATGAACAAAGTTGAAAACACTCTGGTAGGGAAGGGGATCAAGGAAGACCAAATTCGGGCAACACTCCGGTTGAAAAAAAATGATAAGAAACTTTATAAGATGAAAAGAATTTGAGCAGAGGACACAACACTCCTGATAGAGATGATGGGTTGAAAATAGCAACATGACAATGCCTCTGGAACAAAAGAATAGAAGATAGATAATTGAAATAGGAGAATGGAGAAGAAAAAAACCAACTTCTGACACAAAAGAGTTAGAAAAGGCATCTTTAGCAGAAAGGTCGAACGGAATTGTTGGAACACCAACAACGGAAGGACAAGCTTGAAGTGGGCTTATAGAAGGCATATCAACATTATGAGGTGACAACTTGCCACTCACGGAAAAGATTGGATTTATATGAACAAGAAGACGAGAAACTTATTCACCGGAAGGATAAAAGAAGAACTTGGGTCATTTATGAGCACCATAAACAGCAACAATCCTTAGGGAAGGCTTTAGGTGAACTATCACCCAAGATAACTCCAAAGAAGAGATTGATGGATTTAAAGTAACTCATTCTTAACAACATGTGAATCATGAAACATGAACTCAAATTATCAAGAATGACATAATACCACCTCCAATGATATGGAAGAAAGAATTGCACTCGGATTGCAAGATGAAGAAACTTAAGCTCCTTAGAAAAGAATCTCGATGAACACTTCGAGAAGGAATTAAATCCTTGATGAACCATCATGTAGAACCTTCATGAAGAACTCCGGTAACAAAAGGATAACGAGAAAAAAACGAGGAGTTGAAAAACACAAGGTGAAGCCTTGCGATGATTTAAATGGAGCTTCGCGACAAGACAAAGTGGAAAACTTGGTATCCCGGAAAAGAAAGATGAGCAAAAGAAACCAAGAATTTTTCAATGAACCTCCAGAATAAGGAATTGAATCACTTGGAAGAAACAACAATAATAATTACATTATGCATATCCTTCACCAATTCAAATTGATGACAAGCAATGGAATAGGCATACTACTTATTCTCGTAGAAAGGATTAAGCGAGATATAGCGCAAACTTGAGAACATCTTCAATGAACCACCGGTAGGATTGGAACAATGAATAAATTGATAAGATAACGAAAGAAGAGGAATCTTGCACGAACCACTGTAAGAATTAAAACAACGAAGAAAAGATAAAGAAACACCGGGAAGAATGAGTAAGTGAACGAAAACGTTTGCTAGGATTTAGATACATGAGAATGAAGAGATCAAGAATTGATTAGAGAATATTTGAATGATGCACCGGTAAGATTTGAGAATGATAACTGGAAGCTGACATGAATAATCCAGAATTGATGGACTCCGGATAACAAACTGAGAAGAATCTTGAGTTGCTTCGGATGGGTGAAAAGAATTTTCACAATTGAAAACAATTATGAGAGGATGGCAACAAACTAGAATCACGAATCATCGAGAGAATGGACAAGATTGAGAGAAAATTCTTCTTCGGTCTTCAAAATCTGAGAATTACGACGAGAAACACCATCGTGAATTATTTAGACACTCCGGAAGAATCAAAACTAAGAGGTTGAGCCAACGATGAAAAGAATTCGACAGATCTTGGAGAAAAACATAAGACTGATGATAATACATTCTTACGCCAATCTTTGAAATGAATTTAGGATAGCTCCGGTAAAATTAGAAGAGTCAGGTAAGATCCTGGGAAAATACCTGTGGGTGAGGACCCACTCAAAAGAAACACCGTTGAAATAATTACTTGAAAGATATTGCATCGGTTGAATTAAATGACTTGAAAGAGATAACATCCTCGAAAGAGTTTGAATGAAAGCAGAGTGGAAACACGAATCTTCTAGATATTATGACCACTACAGAACAATTAATAGCGAGAGGTGAACAATTAAGAATTTGCACCGGCGTGAGAAAGCATTGAAATACGGAAAAGAATATGATCAACACCGAAAGCTTAAATTGGTTCCACCGGAGAAGAAAAAGAATGAAGGATGATGAACTTGAGGTTCCTTTAGGACCTTCATGAAAATCACCGGGTAAGAACATTGAAAGGAAAGAAAGAAGAGACTTCACATCCATAAGATGGATACTTGATAAAGAAATCCGAGTCCTTGAATAAAAAGGGTGGGAGGGTGGGAAAACAAAGACAACTTGGTATGGATGAAACAAACACCGTTGAGAAGAACTGATAATTGATCTTGCGAATGTTGAAGTGATCGGATCCACTTGAAGAGAGACACACCGGTTGAAAAGGATTGGCAAGACAATCTCGATGATCAAGAAGGATTAGTATTCACATAGGAATATGAAAACACCACTTAGATAAGGGATGGAATCAACATTTGACTTCGAAGCAACTCGAATACCACAACTGAAAACAAAACAAAGGATTGGCTTGCAGAAAAAGCCGGAACAAACATATGATAGAGATTTCGTCCGAAGTTTTCGTGGTGGGGCCTACACGGGCTCGATCGTACAGCACCATCATGTACAAGGCAGTGCACATGACATACGAAGCGTCCCCGAGTTGGCATAGCCAAGGACTCTTTAAGACACAACGAGACCACTGTAAAACCGACCGTGAATAGGTGGACCACTAGACGTCGAACCCCAATTTCGTATCATACATCTATCGGAAAGATATCCTAGGAGCTACTTGAATTCCCACTTATAAACTCCTGAAATTTTCCGGTTATGCAATCAGGTGTTGGGGATACAGGGGAAGCATAATATCTCACCCAAATCTAGCAAATCCTACATCCAGCTGTATCCATCCTTCAACACATAACCAAGAAACCTTCGGAAATCGTCTACCTCAACCTTCGAAAAGCATCCGTTATACGAGTTATGGCAATACTCCCGAACTCCCGCCCCAGTACTGGGTGGCGTCGAGGTTATCTCACCAACAACTGCATAAAAGAGATTTTCGATGTCGGTGAAACTAAACTCAGGTATTCCAGAACTGCAACGATAAAATTGTGACGACAACACCTCGGAGCTCAACTCCCCGGGACACTGCCACAACCCCTAAATGTCAGGAGGCACCAAGAACAATGTTCTCGTCACAAATCCATCGGAACGATTCCAAGATACTCGCGTGATCCTAAAAAAAATTAGTGAAATTTGAGAAGAGAAGAGTCAAAACTCTACGTCAGGATGTCTCACCAGAGCGACGAAGGGACTGGGGAGTAAAAAGAATTCCTAAACTCTCCGATATATATAATCCTAAATGACTCAAAACTTTTTTTCTAGACTCAACAACGTCAGCTAATTCGATCAAGCAGGGGGGCTCCTAAGGTCGGGGAAGGCTCTGATACCAACTTGTAACGCCCTCGATGCGGCTATATCTCCCACGTGTCGAAGCACGACTTAGAGGCATAACCGCATTGAAAGCAATGTCGCAAGTGAGGTAAAATTCACACAACCCATGTAATACATAAGGGAAAGAGATACATAGTTGGCTTACAATCGCCACTTCACACAAATACATGAATAAAGCATTACATCATCCAAATGCAATCAGGGCCCGACTACGGAGCCAAAATAAAAGAAGACTACCCCAAAAGCTACACAGATCCCTGATCGACCCCAACTGGGCTCCACTACTGATCGACTAGAATGAAACAACATAAAGGACAAGATCTTCATCGAGCTCCTCCTTGAGCTTGGTTGCGTCACCTTCTCGGTAATATCGGCACCTGCAAACTGGTTTTGGAGTATCTATGAGTCATGGGGACTCAGCAATCTTACACCCTCGCGATCAAGCTATTTAAGCTTATGGGAAAGGTAAAGGTATGATGTGGAGCTGCAGCAAGCGACTAGCATATATGGTGGATAACATACGCAAAAGAGAGCGAGAAGAGAAGGCAAGGCACGATCGATAAAACTATGATCAAGAAGTGATCCTAGAACAACCTACGTCAAGCATAACTCCAGCATCGTGTTCACTTCCCGGACTCCGCCGAGAAGAGACCATCACGGTTACACACGCGGTTGATGTATCTTAATTAAGATCAACTTCAAGTTTTCTACAACCGGACATTAACAAATTCCCATCTGCCCATAACCGCGGGCACGGCTTTCGAAAGTTCAAAACCCTGCAGGGGTGTCCCCACTTAGCCCATCACAAGCTCTCACGGTCAACGAAGGATATTCCTTCTCCCAAGATAATCCGATCGGACTCGGTATCCAGGTTACAAGACATCCTCGACAATGGTAAAAGAAGTCCAGCAACACCGCCCGAATGTGCCGACAAATCCCGATAGGAGCTGCACATATCTCGTTCTCAGGGCATACTCAGATTGTCCAAACTTCCGGTAGGCCAGCCCAGAGTTGCCCCTGGTGGCCACCGGCGGCTGACAGGTTGGACCAACACTCAGAGGAGCACTGGCCCGAGGGGGGGTTAAAATAATGATGACCCTTGAGTCTGCAGAACCCAAGGGAAAGAAAATGCTAGGTGGCAAATGGTAAAACCAAGGTTGGGCATTGCTGGAGGAGTTTTATTCAAGGCGAACTGTCAAGGGGTTCCCATTATAGCCCAACCGCGTAAGGAACGCAAAATCCGGGAACATAACGCCGATATGACGGAAACTAGGGCGGCAAGAGTGGAACAAAACACCAGGCATAAGGCCGAGCCTTCCACCCTTTACCAAGTATATAGATGCATTAATTAAATAAGAGATATTGTGATATCCCAACAAAATATCCATGTTCCAACAGAGAACATGTTCCAATCTTCACCTGCAACTAACAATGCTATAATAAGGGTTGAGCAAGCGGTAACATAGCCAAAGAACAGTTAGCTAGGACAAGGTGGGTTAGAGGCTTGGCTTAACAATATGGGGGCATGATAAGCAAGTGGTAGGTATCGCAGCATAGGCATAGCAAAAGAGCGAGCAACTAGCAATCAAAGATAGAAGTGATTTCGAGGGTATGGTCATCTTGCCTGAGATCCCGCAAGGAAGAAGAACGAGTCCATGAAGATGACAAATGGATGTAGTCGAACGGATCCTTACAAACACGACGTTATCAGAACCAACCCGAAGAAGCACACCAGAAAGAAGCAAACAACATAGCAAACAACCATGACATAAGCATGGCATGATGCACAACCAAGTATGATGCATGTCCGGTTTAATGAAGCATGGAATGGCAAAGTGCACAAACAGTCCTACAAATTAAGTGGAGCTCAGTATGCAACTCCGTTGCATATTGACGAAATCACATTCAAGTTATTTAGTTCGATCTCTTTTATGTACCCAACAATATTAAATGTTTTTAAGCATGGCAAGAGGGTGAAGCAAAAGAAAACTACCTATCTAAGCAAGTTTAAATGAGGCCGGAACAACAAAACAACAAGTCCGGAAGAATCCTCATGTGCATAATTTGGTTGTGGTACTGTTCTGTCCTAAACCATATTTTATAGTTATTAAACATGCAAGATGATGCCACCATGTTAAACTAGGCAAAATTCTACCCCATTTGCATATAAAGTTTATTAAATTCCGAGTTACGGTTATTTAGTTATGAATTAAAGCATTTTAGCAAGTTATTTAAGCAAATTTAAACAAACAACATCTTAAACATTTTAAACATAGATGAAGTTGCATATTATTAAACTAGACAAAATTCTAAACAAGTTTCATATAAATTCATTTTAATCCGATGCACCAATTGTGAGTTATTATATGCATGATCCACAAGGCCTTTTCTGTAAAACAGCAGAACCTGGGATAATAGCTAAATTTGCAGAGCCTCAAAGAAATAGATACTGGGCCAAATCCTGTTGGCCCAACAGGAAGAGGGGATCTGGAGGGCGTCTCACATCGGCCTGACTGGCGCTGCGGATCTGGACCGGGGTGAACTGGGCCTTGAGGCGATGCGAAGGGGGCAGCCCATACGCACCAGTGCTCGTGCTCCCCGCTCGAACAAGAGTAGAACAGAGGAGGCGGCGCAAGGCAGAGACAACGGCGGCGGCTGCTGGAAGGCTCGCGGGGCAGGAGAAGGAGCGGCTCTGGCGCGGCTGGAGACGGACTTGGCGCAGCTGGAGACGGACTTGGCGCAGCTGGAGACGGACTTGGCGCAGCTGGAGACGGACTTGGCACAGCTGGAGACAGACTTGGCGCGGCTGGAGCATCTCGATCCGGGCGATGGGAAGCAGCGGCGTCCCGATGAACATGGCGGCGGCCATGCCGTGGGTCCGGCGATGAGGTAGGAGGGAACCGGTCAAGGGACTCGAGGTCCACCGGCTCTGGGCCGAGATGGGGCACGCCGGCGTCGAGGAGCTCGCGGCGTGAGGTTGCAGGGGCTCCGGCTGGGTGTTCCTGTGAGGGACAGAGAGGGGAAGTGAGGAGCAGAGGAGAAAGCAGAAGGAGGCAGGTGAAGGAAGGACTGATGGGGCGGGCGTGGTGGAGCTATTGGCCTGCCCCAACGGTTGGCGAGGACGTAGCGGAGGGGTCAAGGTGCTCAGGACGAGGGCGCCATGGGAGGAGCACAAAAGGAGCTCGGGGTAGGAGGCGCGCTGGTTGGTGGATGGATCTGGAGAGGATCGAGAGGTGGAGGCTCGGGCGCTGGTTGGGTGGATTGGCAGGGGAAGATCCCGAGGGGGATTTGGAAAGCGGCGGCGGGCGACGGGACACATCTCCTAGATTTTAGGGTTAGGCTAGAGTTTGATCTATATATAGCAAAAAGGCTTAGTTTAGGGGCATTAGGTCCCTCCGATCTTAATCGGACGGTCGCGAATAAAATAGCTAGGGAGTCCAATTAACAAAACGGAGACGTTTTGTAGATGTTTGGGGATGATCTGGACACAACAGTGACGAAAGTCCGGTTCGGGTCCGGGGCAGCTTTCGGACACGCGCGAGGAGGGCCGCGGGCTGACAAGAGAGGTTAGGTTGGACCTGACGGTAGGTAGTGGGCTGTGTAGACGGTCTAGAGAGGAAAGAGAGGGAAAGCCCGACAACAGTTTTTGGAGACCGAAAACGTCCGACGTTAGACCGACTATAATGCCGCTATAGTTTAACGGTTGGGCTGACAAACGAACTCCGAATGCGATGAAACTTGACAGACAGTCTATCTACACTATAAAAAGACCACACGCGAACTTTCATCCCATTCCGAGAACATTTTCCAGCCACTTATAAAATACTATTTCGAACATGCCTCGGGCGCGTGCAAGTGTGTCTGGGCTCAGAACGGACAACAGAAGGAACGAGGAGACCGGGACGGATGCAAGTTTTGAAAACATGAAGATGCAATGCAAATGATGACATGATATGAAATGCATGACACGCGAGCAAAGACAAGGCAACAACAGAGAATAACTGGAGGACACCTGGCACATCGGTCTCGGGGCGTTACAAAAAACTAGTTCACTCGGCTGCCGTGCTTTGAATCTCCTTCCTCCCAACATATTCCCCTCCTCAGGTGGACCCAGCAGGTCTCTGAATTTTCTCCCACTTTCTTTTTCGATGTAAACTGAGTTTTCTCCCAGTACTTTCCCCTAGAACCAACTCAACTGTCCCACGTCTAGCCTAAAAAATAATAATACCCCACGTACTATTAACTCATCAAATTAAAATGATATTTTATTTCGTAAGTTGAAAGTTCTTACAAAATAATAATAATAATAATTGTTTATATATAACTTGGCAAGTTAACTCCTAGTGATTGCGTACATAAGCTTGCAAAGATTTTACTGACGTGCAATCATGTGTTTATGTTTTTATAACATTTCTCCGTCTAGCCCAACATGATATTTTCACCCAGCCCAACAAGTCCGCGGATTTCGAGAAAAATGCAAATGAGATTTAAACGGGCTGCATAGATGCTACATCATTGTTTCACCCAGCCCACCAGATGGACTAAAAAAACAAATGGATTGGCTGACATGTGGGCCAGTAGGTCGAAGCCTAAGAAGGCGTTGGATTTACATCCAACGGCCGGCATTCTTCTTCAATTTCTCGTCTTCTTGCTCCAGCCGCCCAAAGTAGCGCCAGTCGTGCTGCGTGCTCCTGCCTCTCGTGGCTGGCTGTGATGCCGCGGAGGCCTCACCGCCCCCTACTACTCCCACCGCTGGCCCAGGGTATCCCTCTACTCACCCACACCCCCTGTTATTCTGCGGCGACGGCAGCCTCACGCCGCAGCCGAACTAGTGAACCCTCGTACTCCTCTTCGCGTGGGCATCCACTGCCGCGTCTTCCCCGGCTCCGCATCGTCCCCTTCTTAGGCCTCGCCATCGTCCACCGCCTTGGTGCTCTCGGTGCGGCGTGGTCAATGTGGTCAACGACCAACTTCCATCGGAAGAGTACTGTACGTGGAGAGGCTGACAGCTGGGTCCACGGCCACAGCCCAGTTTTTTTTGTGATTTTCCAAGTAAGTCGCTTTGTCGGGCCTGTTGCGCTCCAAATCTTTCAAGATGAGGAGAGCTTCATTTGGCTGGCTGAGAAAATGGCCTATCAGTAATGAGAAATGGGTTGTACATTTTTAAAACACATCAAACCGGCAATTAGTTTCAAATATCTTTTTTTTCATTTCGAGATTTTAAATTACATTAATTTTTATGCGTGGAGAATTTGTTGGATTTTATATTTATATACATTTATTTTTAAAATCAGTTTGAATATGAGTCGAAATTTTGGGATTAAAAACAGTTCGGACCACACCAAAATATGCAAATTTTCGTGTATTTTTTTAACCGTGGCCACAATATGTGCTGTAATGCTAACAAAAAGAATATGGGCTCCAAAAAACCTTAAGAATTAGCAAATGGGCTGTAAATTATTAGAAATAATGGCAGATGGGCTGTATGCTATTTTCCACAGATTAGAGGCTTTCCTAAAAAAAGGTTGACGCACAAGCAGTGACTGTTGGATGTCCATCGAACGGCCGTCGTGCTTCTTCAATCTCTGCTCTTCCTGCTCCAGCGCCTCAAACAAGCGTCGGCGGGACTGCCTGCTCCCTCCTCCCCGTGGTCGGCTGTGCTGCCGCGCAGGCCTCACCGCCCCAACGTACTCCCATCGCTGGCCTAGCCATCCCTCTACTCACCCACACCTGCTGTTATTCTCCGGCAACGGCAGACGAACCAGTAAACCCTCGTACAGTCGTACTCCCCTCCGCGTGGGAAACAACTGCCGAGTCTTCCCTGCCTCCATGTCATTCCCTTCCTAGGCCTCACCGTCGTCCATCGCCCTAGTGCTCTCGGCGCGGCCTGGTCAACGTGGTCAACGACCGACATGCATCTGAAGTGGACTGTACGTGGAGAGGCCGACAGCTGGGTCCACGGCCGCACGCAAGGAAATGCCTCCTTATTACACGCAAAATAATGATTCCTCCACCTAACATCAGGGACCCACCGAAAGGGCCTCTGTATTTTGCGAAAAAAACGTTACCGCCGCTGACAGCTCAGACCCACCAGCTATATCTTTGCACGCAAGGAAGTGCCTCCTTATTATGCACAAAAATTGAATACTCCCCTTGTTAGCTGGGACCTAGTATAGTGGCAGGCTGACTTGTGGACCTACTAAGTTGACGGGGACGGAGGGCTTTGTCAACTTAGTCAATATGCATGATTCTAGCTCCAGTGACCGTATGATGTCCATCCAACGGCCGTAGTGCTTCTTCAACCTCTGGTCTTCTTGCTCCAGTCGCCCAAACCAGCGCCGGTCGTGCCTCATGCTCCTGTCTCCCATGGCTGGCTGCGATGCGGCGGAGGCCTCACCGCCCCCTACTACTCCCACCGCTGGCCAGGGCATCCCTCTACTCACCCACACCCCCTGTTATTCTGCGGCAATGGCAGCCTCACACCGCAGTGAACCAGTGAACCCTCGTACTCCTCTACGTGTGGGCATCCACTGCCGCGTCTTCCCCGACTCCGCATCATCCCCTTCCTAGGCCTCAACGTCGTCCACCGCCCTGGTGCTCTCGGCGCGGCGTGGTCAACATGGTCAAGGAACGGCTTCCATCGGACGTGGACTATACGTGGAGAGGCTGACAGCTGGGTCCACGGCTGCAGCAAGGAAGTGCCTCCTTATTACATGCAAAATAATTATTCCTCCACCTGACAGCAGGGACCCACCGGACGGGCCACCGTATTTCCCAAAAAAACGTTTGCCCCTGACTGCTGGGACCCACCTGCTACATCTTCGCATGCAAGGAAGTGCGTCCGGGCAAAAAAAACGATTTGCCCCCTGACTGTTGGGACCCACCAGCTACATCCTCGCAGGCAAGGAAGTGCCTGACAGTCGGGACCCACCTGGTCGAAGCGTACGTAGATTTGTCATTCTGGTCGCGAATGTGTACGTACATATATACTGGTGGATGTAGAGGCGCGCACGTGTCGTAGTAGAGGCGCGTACGTGTCGTAGTAGAGGCGCGCATGTAGCATGTACATGTACGTCCAACGGCCAGGGTGTAAGAAAGAAAATACGGCCACGTATGTGTACATACGGGCAGGGTCTCGAACGCCTACTCGCGCATACGTACGGCCAGGGCTCGTGTACATGGCTGGGTCGGAATGAAGAAACAGTGTCATCGTCATGTTCATGGGGAGGCAACGGAATGCGTCGTGTTCATGGGGAGGCAATGAAATGCGTCATGTTCATTGGGAGGCAACGGAACGCGTGGGAGCCAACCGGCTTTGTCGGAACGGAATGCGTGGTCGTGTTCATCGGGAGGGCTTGGACGGAACAGGCGATGGAAACGAGGCCTGGCGTACCGCATAACGGAGGAAACAGACCTCCTACGTTCGGAACGGGGTCCTGTTGATCGGGAGGGGTCTGGCGTACCACAAAACGGAGGAAACGGACCTCCTACGATCGAAACGGGGGTCCTGTTGATCGGGAGGGGTGTGGACTACCGCAAAACCGACGAAACGGACCTCCTACGGTCGAAATGGGGGTCCTATTGATCGGGAGGGGTGTGGCGTACCGCAAAGCAGACGAAACGGACTTGTGTTGGAGCCCTACGGTCGAAACGGGGGTCCTATTCATTGGGAGGGGTGTGGCGTACCGCAAAACAGGACTCCACGGGATACTGTTCATCTCCACCGTCGACCTCCTCCAGCCTCCACGGGCTACCGTCGACCTCCTCCAGCCTCCACGGGCTCCTGTTCATCTAGCCTCCACCACGTGCTACTCCATCGGCTACTGTTCAACTACCCCTCCATGGGCACCCCTCCACCGTCTACTGTTCATCCAGCCCTCCACACCACGGGGTCCTGTTCAACCACCCCTCCACGGGCACCCCTCCACCGTCTACTGTTCATCCAGCCCTCCACCACACCATGGGGTCCTGTTCATCCAGAGGCAACGCCATCGCTCACTGTTCATCCACCCCCCCCCCCGCGCAACGCTCACTGTTCATCCCAGAGGCAGCATCGATCGGCTTCAGTTAGCAGCAGTAGCGAAGGAATCGCTCGATCGGGTTCAGTTAACAGCCATCGATCGATCGCTCGGGTTCAGTAGCGCGTAGCCTGCAGTGCAATCGCGCGGGTTCAGTTAGAGCCCAACGCCTCGCTCGGGTTCAGTTAGAGCCAACGCCTCGCACACACGCACGTATGTGTACGAGAGAAACGCACATCGCTCGGCCCCCGACCTCCCACCGTAACCGGGAACTCCCCGAAATTTTCCTCCCCCTCGCTTCTACCATGATTTTTTCCGTCATGGACGGCCCAAAGAATGTCATGCAGCTGCGTCTCCGGCCCGCCCAGGAAGAAAAGCCCATTTTCTGTCATGATTGTTTGTCATAGAAGTAGGAGCCCACCTCATCTATTATGATGCCGGGTTTTGTCACAATTATCATCATAGAAGTGTCATATGTATGACAGAAAAAAATTCGTTCGGCCCAAAATGTCACGGATGTGTCATTTTTTGTAGTGTTACTTCTCGTTTCCGAGCAGGAATCACGATGGGGGAACTACAGACCTCAGCTATTCCAAACTCGGTCATCCCTTCCAATGTCAGATTTCTTTCTTATGAAAATATGAAAAAGAGTGTTACTTGTTCTCCCGCAGCTATGCAACATCCTTGGGTGAAAGGAGCTTTAGCCGTCACTGGCAAGCTCTGTAAAGAAATAATAAACCTCAAGCAGCAAGTCAATAAGCTCGAGGAAGAGAATCGTATCCTGAAGGGCATCATCACCAAGGATATCACATCACCACCCCCGAAGGAGGCATAATCACACGGGTATGGGCACTCCCCTTGGGAACTGCCAAGCTTGGGGGAGTGCCCCGGTATCGTATCACCATCACACATTTTATCTTTACCGTTTTTCATAGTTCGATCCTTTTGATAATATCTTTATCTAGTAGAATAAAGTTTTAGTATGATCTAGTTGTGAGTTTTGCTTTATGATCCTTCTATGTAATCGAGTCCGTGAGCTATATATAGTAAAGATTAGTGTTGAGTCAAGGGCTTGATGATTTTGCTATGATCTTGAGGGAATAAAATAAAAGAGAAGACATAAAAATAAATAAAGTGATCATATGGATCTTATGGAGAGTAATGAGCTCACATATAAAGAGTATGATGAATAAAAGTTGTTGAGAGTTTACAAACATAGTTTTGGTCATCGTTGCAATGAATAGGAATTAATAAAGAAAGAGAGGTTCACATATAAATATACTATCTTGGACATCTTTTATGATTGTGAGCACTCATTAAAGTATGACATGCTAAGAGTTGACGTTGGACAAGGAAGACAACGTAATGGGTTATGTTTTCTTACATCTGAGATAAATTATATTGTCATGGATCGTCCAACATGTTGAGCTTGCCTTTCCCTCTCATGCTAGCCAATTTCTTTGCACCAAGTAGAGATACTACTTGTGCTTCCAAATATCCCTAAACCCAGTTTTGCCATGAGAGTCCACCATATCTACCTATGGATTGAGTAAGATCCTTCAAGTAAGTTGTCATTCGTGCAAGCAATAAAAATTGCTCTCTAAATAGGTATGACTTATTAGTGCGAAGAAAATAAGCTTCATACGATCTTGTGATATGGAAGAAATAAAAGCGACGGACTACATAATAAAGGTCCATATGACAAGTGGCATTATAAAGTGACGTTCTTTCACATTAATATTTTGTGCATCCAACCATAAAAGCGCATGACAACCTCTGCTTCCCTCTGCGAAGGGCCTATCTTTTACTTTTATCTTCTACCTTACATAAGAGTCATGGTGATCTTCATCTTTCCTTTTTTACATTTTATCCTTTGGCAAGCACAATATGTTGGAAAGATCCTGATATATATATATATAGCTAATTGGATGTGAGTCTTCATGAACTATTATTGTTGACATTACCCTTGAGGTAAAATGTTGGGAGGCAAAACTATAAGGCCCTATCTTTCTCTATGTCCGATCAAAACTTCATACCCATAAATATTGCGTGAGTGTTAGCAATTGTGAAAGACTAAAAGATGGTTGAGTATGTGGACTTGCTGAAAAGCTCTTATATTGACTCTTTCCTATGTTATGATAAATTGCGATTGCCTCAATGACTGAGATTAGAGTTTGTTGGTTCTCAATGAAGTTTATGATTCATACTTGAAATTGTTATTGAATTGTTACTTTAGCATAAGAGATCATATGACAATATATATATATATATATATATGTTGTTGCTCTAAGAATGATCATGATGCCCTCATGTTCGTATTTTATTTTTATCGACACCTCTATCTCTAAACATGTGGACATATTTTTCGATTTCGGCTTTCGCTTGAGGATAAGCGAGTTCTAAGCTTGGGGGAGTTGATACGTCCATTTTGCATCATGCTTTTATATCGATATTTATTGCATTATGGGCTGTTATTACACATTATGTCACAATACTTATGCCTATTCTCTCTTATTTTACAAGGTTTACATGAAGAGGGAGAATGCCGGCAGCTAGGATTCTGGGCTGGAAAAGGAGCAAATATTAGAGACCTATTCTGCACAGCTCCAAAAGTCCTGAAACTTCACAGAAGTTATTTCCAGAATATATAAAAAATACTGAGCGCAAGAAGTACTAGAGGGGGCCACCCACCAGCCACGAGGGTGGGGAGCGCGCCCCCCTGCCTCGTGGGCCCCCTGGTGGCCCTTCGATGCCCATCTTCTACTATATGGAGTCTTTCATCAAGGAAAAAATCATAAGCAAGCTTTCGGGACGAGACTCCGCCGCCACGAGGCGGAACCTTGGCGGAACCAATCTAGGGCTTAGGCGGAGCTGTTCCGCCGGGGAAACTTCCCTCCAGGAGGGGGAAATCATCACCATCATCATCACCAACGATCCTCTCATCGGGAGGGGGTCAATCTCCATCAACATCTTCACCAGCACCATCTCATCTCAAACCCTAGTTCATCTCTTGTATCCAATCTTTTTATCCAAACCTCAGATTGGTACCTGTGGGTTGCTAGTAGTGTTGATTACTCCTTGTAGTTGATGCTAGTTGGTTTACTTGGTGGAAGATCATATGTTCAGATCCATTATGCATATTAATACCCCTCTGATTATGAACATGAATATGCTTTGTGAGTAGTTACGTTTCTTCCCGAGGACATGGGAGAAGTCTTGCTATTAGTAGTCGTGTGAATTTGGTATTCGTTCGTTATTTTGATGAGATGTATGTTGTCATCCCTCTAGTGGTGTCATGTGAACGTCGACTACATGACACTTCACCATTGTTTGGGCCTAGAGGGAAGCATTGGGAAGTAATAAGTGGATGATGGGTTGCTAGAGTGACAGAAGCTTAAACCCTAGTTTATGTGTTGCTTCGTAAGGGGCTGATTTGGATCCATATGTTTCATGCTATGGTTAGGTTTACCTTAATACTTCTGTTGTAGTTGCGAATGCTTGCAATGGGGGTTAATCATAAGTGGGATGCTTGTCCAAGTAAGGGCAGTACCCAAGCACCGGTCCACCCACATATCAGATTATCAAAGTACCGAACATGAATCATATGAACATGATGAAAACTAGCTTGACGATAATTCCCATGGGTCCTAGGGAGCGCTTTACTTCATATAAGAGTTCGTCCAGGCTTGTCCTTTGCTACAAAAAGGATTGGGCCATCTTTCTGCACCTTATTTACTTTGATTACTTGCTACTCGTTACAAATTACCTTATCACAAAACTATCTGTTACCGATAATTTCAGTGCTTGCAGAGAATACCTTACTGAAAACCGCTTATCGTTTCCTTCTGATCCTCGTTGGGTTCGACACTCTTACTTATTGAAAGGACTACGATAGATCCCCTATACTTGTGGGTCATCACTCCACTCACCCCCGAGGAGGAATTGGAGCATCGTGCCGCCAAGATTGCATCCAAGCTCTCTACCAAGGGTCATCTCATGAAGAATGTGATTGGAAGCATTCAAAAGGGGGTAAGCACTCGTAGACAATTGGCAAACTATTCTGGACATCATGTGTTTGTCTCTTGTGTTGAACCCCAGAAGGTCTATGAGGCGCTCGAAGATCCGGATTGGCTCAATGCCATGCATGAAGAACTCAACAACTTCGAGTACAACAATGTGTGGAGATTGGTGTCAAGGCCAACTGGGAACCATATTGTCATTGGAACCAAGTGGATATTCAAGAACAAGCAAGATGCTCATGGGACCATCGTTCGCAACAAGTCAAGATTGGTAGCACAAGGGTACTCCCAAGTCCAGGGTATCGACTATGGTGAAACCTTTGCTCCCGTTGCTCGCCTTGAATCCATTCATTTGTTGATTGCTTATGATTCTCATCATAACTTTAAGTTGCAACAAATGGATGTGAAGAGTGCTTTTCTTAATGGTCCTATTAATGAGTTGGTGTATGTCAAGCAACCCCCTGGGTTTGAGGATCCCTACTTTCCCGATCATGTGTATCAACTCGATAAGGCACTCTATGGCCTTAAACAAGCCCCACGTGCGTGGTATGACCACCTTACCGAGTTGTTGCAAGATCTTGGATTTGAAGTTGGGAAAATAGACCCCACTCTTTTTACTAAGAAGGTCAAAGGGGATTTGTTTGTGTGCCAACTATATGTTGATGATATTGTCTTTGGCTCCCCTAACAAAGCTTTCAACAAGGAATTTGCCGCTCTTATGACCTCAAAGTTCAAGATGTCTTCGATGGGAGAGTTGAAGTTCTTTCTCGGGTTCGAAGTCAAGCAAAGAAGAGAAGGAACCTTCATCAACCAAGACAAATATACTCAAGACATGCTCAAGAGATTCAAGCTAAGTGATTTCAAGCCGGCTTCCACTCCAATGCCCGTCAAATGCCAACTTGACATAGATCCCAATGGTAAAGCGATGGATCAAAACGTATATCTCTCCATGATTGGCTCCTTGCTTTACCTTTGTGCATCTAGACCGGATATCATGTTGAGTGTGGGAATTTGTGCACGGTTTCAAGCCGCACCCAAGGAAAGTCACTTTGTGGCGGTCAAACGAATCTTTTGATATTTGGCTCATACCTCAAACTTTGGCTTATGGTACCCAAGAGGAGCAAACTTCAAGCTTGTAGGATATTTGGACTCTGATTGGGCAGGAGACAAAGTGGATAGGAAGTCCACTTCCGGAGGGTGCCAATTTCTTGGTTGCTCTTTGGTGAGTTGGTCTTCTAAGAAGCAAAGTTGTGTATCTCTCTCGTCCACCGAAGCGGAGTATGTGGCGGCCTGCAGTTGTTGTGCACAACTTCTATGGATGAGGCAAACTTTAAAGGATTACGGTGTCATTTGTGACAAAGTGCCTCTTTGGTGTGACAATGAAAGTGCCATAAAGATTTCTATCAACCCAGTGTAACACTTCAAGACGAAGCGTATTGAGATTCGGTGTCACTTCATCCGAGATTATATTAGGCGAGGGGAGATCGAGCTCAACTATGTCAACACTCTTGATAACCTTGCAGATATCTTCACGAAGCCCTTGGATGAAGCAAGATTTCGCGAGTTAAGGCATGAGCTAAATATCATTGATTCGAGCAATGTTGCTTGAACCCTTGCACACCCCACCATACTCAACTTGTTATCTTGTTTAGGTGTAGGCATGGATATAGGGGGAGTGTTGTTCTCTCAATGAACTCTTCCTCCCCCCATTATGCATAGATTGATCAACTCTTTCAAATTAGCCATTGTTGAGGGTACTTGTGCTTCAAAGACGAGTTTTGGACATGGGCCCAAGGATAATTCTTCGCGGTGCCATACCAATTGACTCAAACATAGGTGGCTCCAGCCACCGCCCTCTCTTTGGAGAGGTTGTGTTGCATGTTTAGTCCTTGTTGTCTCTTGTCTCTCTTTCTTCATGCCAAGCTTGTGTGTGTTGTCTCGTGTGTCACCGTTTTGGTGCGTCCGATCGCTTGAAGGTTGCCCCCCAACGCAGGACCAAGACCACCGCCACCAAGCTCAAGGAGCCCACAATGGGCATGGATGAGATACCTCTTGTGGAGTTTGTCACTCGAAGGAAGATTAACCCCTATGTGAATCCTCGTGCCAACTTCAGAGGGAATGGTCTGTTCTGGACTAAGCAGC
This sequence comes from Triticum urartu, assembly GCF_003073215.2. Lineage (NCBI taxonomy): Eukaryota > Viridiplantae > Streptophyta > Magnoliopsida > Poales > Poaceae > Triticum > Triticum urartu. The sequence continues at coordinate 276,154,260 of NC_053025.1, forward strand.
AGTATCTCATTTATCTGGATGTGATCATGGCCAAGCAGAACATATATGTGGACGTGCACTGGATCGACATGCATCATATGAGGCAAGATAAACATAGTGCCTACTTTGGTGAGGCTCTAGATCTGGTGGAGTAGTTTGGCATTGAGGATGTGATCTCTTTCCATCTCGATTATGACCCTGAGATTGTGGCCCAGTTCTTTGCCACGGTCCACTTCCATCCTAATGAGGAACGGACCATGACATGGATGACCAACGGAGAGCGGATGATTGCTACATGCAAGGACTTCATCGATTTGCTTCGGGTTCCTGATGAGGGGCTCAACACGCCCGTTGGTGTTCGCCCTCATGCCAATTCCGACTCAGCCAGCGAGAACAAGCTTCAGCCCTACTATGTTGAGAAGTTGCTTCCTAGTGGTAAGAAGGTGTGGGTGCTGAACTCCTTCCTTGACATCATGTATCGCATCTTCTACAACTCCCTCTTTCCACGCATTGGTGACAAGGACAAGGTGCATGCCTATCTTGTGGATATGATGCTCATTTGTGAGGAGGCACGCCACTCTCAGTCGCAACCACTTGATGTCTCACATATCATGTGGTGCGAGCTTCGGTTTGCGGTGTTCAACCGTAAGGTACCCATCTATGGACCTTACCTATTTCTATTGATCTCAAAGACTTGGGAGAAGCCCTTTCCCGATGAGTAGTTTCTTGCCCCTGACTGGACCCGTCATGAGCCCATCAAGCTCTAGGTCAAGACCCAGTGGGCCAACACTACTACCCGTGCTGAGGCAGCGGCTGCTTAGATAGATGTGGATGAGGATGAGCTTGAGGAGGAGGACGCTACTGAGGACAGCTCTGCTGGCTACTCGCCTTCATCTTCTGAGCCCTCTTGGGCTAAGAAGCCGAAGAACAAGATGAAGGCTCTGTTCTGCATGCAGGCCAAGGGGCAGTACCAGTCTCATGTTGCTCAGAAGGAGAGTCTCCGCCGCGACAAGAGGATCTTGAGGATGTTTGGCGAGGAGATATCCAGCGGGTCTGAGAAGGTCATCACGCCAGAGGCTGACTGGATGGCGAAGCAGGGCTACAAGTGGACTGATTCTGAGGAGGACAAGGAGGAGACCATCCCCGTTGCCGAGTCTGACGAGGACCGTGACGAGTGATCACATCTTCTTGAGCCACCACTTGTGTCGTAGGTGTCCTCTCTGCCTTTTTGGTGTCTCGATGCCAAAGGGGAGAGAGTGTAGGATTTGTGAGTTGTATGTTGTGTTTCGTCTTTTGCTTTGCTTTCGTTCCGTTGAACCTCGTTTTCTTTGGTTTGGTTTGTGCTTGTGAGACTTTTCTTTCATATGGTGTAAGACATATGTACTCTAGCGTACCTTATTGAGCCAATGCTATCTTGTGATCTTTACTTTATGCTCTTAGTTATTATCTTGCTTAGTGTTAGCTTTATTGTTGCAAGATATGCCTTGTCTATAAAATATAGGGGGAGTGTTGATCCTAGTATGTGTGCCGTGCAGTCCAAAGCACTTATCTAGATAGCACACATCTAGGGGGAGCCCATCTATATTTTAGAGATGTGGGGTTTGCTCATGTTCTATGTTATCTCCCTTTGTGCAAATCTCGTATTATCATCAATCTACCAAAAAGGGGGAGATTGTAAGGGCATTTTTATCCCTTAGTTGTTTTCGTGATTGATGACAATGCTTTTGTGGATTAATCGTGTGCATTGAGTATTTCAGATATATCATGACTAGGCACAAGGCAATTTGGTGCCCCCCAAAGACTATTGAAGACAGCGTTTCTCTACGTTTCTTTTCAGTGGTTTTGAGTCGTAGGAAAGTCATACTATTAAGAGGGGTCCGCTTTGGAAAGGTTTGGGTGGAATCATCACATACACGTCTTCTCCTTTTGCACCACCTTTCCTTTGGCACTTAGGGGCATCCTTCGTCTTTTCATGTCTATGCAAAATGTCATGATTGCTGAACTTGGGCATGCGGTAGTACTGCTCCTAGGAGCGGTAGTACTGCAGGCCCTTGCGGTAGTACTGGCCTCTGGCGCGGTAGTACCACAAGTGCCCACGGTAGTACTGCTTCCTTGGAGCGGTAGTATTGTGGTATCAGACCAGGCGCTGCAGCTTTTGCGGTAGTTGGGGCGGATGTAATTTTTACATCCACGCCCTACGCGGTAGTACCGCGCCAGGGGTGCGGTAGTACCGTGCGCTCTGGCCAGGCTCAGCAGCATGCGCGGCAGTAGGGGCGGATGTAATTTTTTACATCCGCGCCCCGCGCGGTAGTACCACTCCTGGCTTATGGTACTACCATGTCGGATTTTTGCATAGATCCCAACTCAGTGGAAGTTGCCATGGATGTATTTTTATACGACCGTGCCTTCCCAAATCTAGGCTATCCCTGCCTTGCGGTAGTACTGCAAGGGGGAGCGGTAGTACCGCGCCAATGGTTCTACCGCCCTCTGCCTCATAGCTTCAGGGCTAGTCTAGATATTGTTGCATGGGCGGTACTACCGCAGTGCCTTGCAGTAGTACCGCGTCCTCGGCATGGTAGTACCGTGCTTCGCAGGCTGAGTTGGTGGATAACGGTTGGATTTGTTCTTCCACTATATAAGGGGCGTCTTCTTCTCCGAGTTGACTACCTCTTCCATCCCCAAGCTCCATTGTTGCTCCAAGCTCCATTTTCGCCCGATCTCTCTCCCTAGCCAATCAAACTTGTTGATTCTTTAGGTATTGGTTGAGAAGGCCTAGATCTACACTTCCACCAAGAGAAATTTGATTCCCCCACTCATCCCTTGTGGATCTTGTTACTCTTGGGTGTTTGAGCACCCTAGACTGTTGAGGTCACCGCGGAGCCATATTCCATTGTGGTGAAGCTTTGTGGTGTCGTTGGGAGCCTCCAATTAAGTTGTGGAGATTGCCCCAATCTTGTTTGTAAAGGTCCGGTCGCCGCCTCCAAGGGAACCAATAGTGGAATCACGGCATCTCGCATTGTGTGAGGGTGTGAGGAGAATACGGTGGCCCTAGTGGCTTCTTGGGGAGCATTGTGCCTCCACACCGCTCCAACGGAGATGTACTTCCCCTCAAAAGGAAGGAACTTCGGTAACACATCCTTGTCTTCACCGGCTCCACTCTTGGTTATCTAGTGCCTTTACTTGTGCAAGCTTATTTGTGTTATATCCCTTGCTTGCTTGTGTACTTGTTCTTGTTGCATCATATAGGTTGCTCACCTAGTTGCATATCTAGACAACCTACTTTGATGCAAAGTTTGAATTGGTAAAGAAAAGCTAGAAATTGTTAGTTGCCTATTCACCCCCCCCTCTAGTCAACTATATCGATCCTTTCAGCGTGTTGATGTCTACTACACAACCTTCTTCTTGTAGACGTTGTTGGGTCTCCAAGTGCAAAGGTTTGTAGAACAGTAGCAAATTTCCCTCAAGTGGATGACCTAAGGTTTATCAATCCGTGGGAGGCGTAGGATGAAGATGGTCTCTCTCAAACAACCCTGCAACCAAATAACAGAGAGTCTCTTGTGTCCCCAACACACCCAATACAATGGTAAATTGTATAGATGCACTAGTTCGGCGAAGAGATGGTGATACAAGTGGTATATGGATGGTAGATAAAGGTTTTTGTAATCTGAAAATATAAAAACAGCAAGGTAACTAATCATAAAAGTGAGCGTAAACGGTATTGCAATGATAGGAAACAAGGCCTAGGGTTCATACTTTCACTAGTGCAAGTCCTCTCAACAATAATATCATAATTGGATCACATAACTATCCCTCAACATGCAACAAAGAGTCACTCCAAAGTCACTACTAGCGGAGAACAAACAAAGAGATTATGGTAGGGTACGAAACCACCTCAAAGTTATTCTTTCCAGTCAATCCGTTGGGCTATTCCTATAAGTGTCACAAACAGCCCTAGAGTTCGTACTAGAATAACACCTTAAGACACAAATCAACCAAAACCCTAATGTCACCTAGATACTCCAATGTCACCTCAAGTATCCGTGGGTATGATTATACGATATGCATCACACAATCTCAGATTCATCTATTCAACCAACACATAGAACCTCAAAGAGTGCCCCAAAGTTTCTACCGGAGAATCACGACGAAAACGTGTGCCAACCCCTATGCATAGGTTCATGGGCGGAACCCGCAAGTTGATCACCAAAACATACATCAACTGAATCACGTGATATCCCATTGTCACCACAGATACACACGGCAAGACATACATCAAGTGTTCTCAAATCTTTAAAGACTCAATCCGATAAGATAACTTCAAAGGGGAAACTCAATCCATTATAAGAGAGTAGAGGGGGGTGAGAAACATAAGATCCAACTATAATAGCAAAGCTCGTGATACATCAAGATCGTATCACCTCAAGAACACGAGAGAGAGAGAGATCAAACACATAGCTACTGGTACATACCCTCAGCCCCGAGGGAGAACTACTCCCTCCTCGTCATGGAGAGCACCAGGATGATGAAGATGGCCACCGGAGAAGGATTGCCCCCTCCGGCAGGGTGCCGGAACGGGTCTAGATTGACTTTCGGTGGCTACTGAGGCTTCTGGCGGCGGAACTCCCGATCTATTGTGCTCCCGGATGTTTTTAGGGTATATGGAAATATATATGCAGAAGAAATACATCAGGGGGGCCACGAGGGGCCCACCAGGGTGGAGGGCGTGCCCCCCTACCTCGTGGCCTCCTCGAAGCTTCCCTTATGTGGCCTCCAAGTCTTCTAGGCTTCTTCTGATCCGAAAATAAGTTTCGTGAAGTTTCAGGTCAATTGGACTCCGTTTGATTTTCCTTTTCTGCGATATTCTAAAACAAGGAAAAAACAGAAACTGGCATTGGGCTCTAGGTTAATAGGTTAGTCCCAAAAATCATATAAAATAGCATATAAATGCATATAAAACATCCAAGGTTGATAATATAATAGCATGGAACAATCAAAAATTATAGATACGTTGGAGACGTATCACGTGTGCGTATATATTTTTTGTTTTCCATCCAACGTTTCCCAACAAAATTCACATCCATAGATTCATTATTATTCTCAATCAAAGTGGACAAAGGCATATCATTAGGATCAATAGGAGCACTCTTACTAGCAAACAATTTCATAAGTTCATCCATCTTTCCACTCAAAGTATTAATTTCCTCAATCGCATGCACTTTTTTACTAACGGAAGATCTTTCGGTATTCCTTTGAGAGTAACTTTCCATAATATTATCTTGGAGTTTGGTAGCTTCTCATAATGTAATTTCCATAAAATTACCTCCCATGGCGGAGTCTAAAAGATTTCTAGATGCAAGATTCAATCCGGCATAAAAATTTTGTATGATCATCCATAAACATAAACCATGATTAGGGCAATTTCTTATCACAATTTCATCCTCTCCTAAGATTGGGCAACATGTTCATGATGAAGTTTCTTAAAATTCATTATATCGTTCCTAAGGGAGATGATCTTAGCGGGAGGAAAATACTTGGAAATAAAAGAATCTTTGCACTTATTCAATGAATGAATATTATTTCGGGGCAAAGATGAAAACCAAGTTTTAACACGATCTCGTAGTGAGAACGGAAATAGCTTCAATTTAAAAATACCATTATCCACATCCTTTTTCTTTTGCATATCACACAACTCAACAAAAGTTTTTAGATGGGATACGGCAACTGAAGGAAATATGCCCTAGAGGCAATAATAAAGTTGTTACTTATATTTCCTCATATCATGATAAATGTTTATTATTCATGCTAGAATTGTATTAACCAGAAACTTAGTACATGTGTGAATACATAGACAAACAAAGTGTCCCTAGTATGCCTCTACTTGACCAGCTCATTAATCAAAGATGGTTATGTTTCCTGACCATAGACATGTGTTGTCATTTGATGAACGGGATCACATCATTAGAGAATGATGTGATGGACAAGACCCATCCTTTAGCTTAGCACTATGATCGCTTAGTTTATTGCTATTGCTTTCTTCATGACTTATACATGTTCCTATAACTATGAGATCATGCAACTCCCGAATACCGGAGGAACACTTAGTGTGCTATCAAATGTCACAACATAACTGGGTGATTATAAAGATGCTCTACAGGTGTCTCGGTGTTTGTTGAGTTGGCATAGATCGAGATTAGGATTTGTCACTCCGATTGTCGGAGAGGTATCTCTGGGCCCTCTCGGTAATGCACATCACTATAAGCCTTGCAAGCAATGTGACTAAAGAGTTAGTTGCGGGATGATGCATTACAGAACGAGTAAAGAGACTTGCCGGTGAAAAGATTGAACTAGGTATGATGATATCGAAGATCAAATCTCGGGCAAGTAACATACCGATGACAAAGGGAACAACGTATATTGTTGTGCGGTTTGACCGATAAAGATCTTCGTAGAATATGTAGGAGCCAATATGAGCATCCAAGTTCCACTATTGGTTATTGACCGGAGATATGTCTCGGTCATGTCTACATAGTTCTCGAACCCGTAGGGTCCGCACGCTTAACATTCGATGACGATATGTATTATGAGTTATGTGATTTGATGTACCAAAGTTTGTTTGGAGTCCCGGTTGAGACCACGGACATGGCGAGGAGTCTCACATGGTCGAGACGTAAAAATCGATATATTGGAAGGCTATATTCGGACATCGGAAAGGTTCTGAGTGGTTCGGGTATTTTTCGGAGTACCATAGAGTTACGGGAATTCGCCGGAGGAAGTATTGGGCCTTCATGGGCCTTAGTGGAAAGGAGAGAAGGGCCACAAGGGGAGCCCCCCCCCACGGGCTTATCTGAATTGGACTAGGGAGGGGGCGGCGCCCCCGTCTTTCCTTCTCCCTCTCCTCTCCTTCCTTCTTCTCCTACTTGGACTAGGAAAGGGGGGAAACCTACTCCTACTAGGAGTAGGAATCCCCCCTTGGGCGCATCCCTTGAGGTCAGCCCTCCTCCTCCCCTCCTTTATATACGGGGGAGGGAGGCACCCCATAGACACACAAGTTGATTGTTTAGCTGTGTGCAGTGCCCCCTCCCCAGAATTCCACCTCGGTCATAACGTTGTAGTGCTTAGGCGAAGCCCTGCGTCGGTAACTTCATCATCACCGTCAACATGCCGTCGTGCTGACAAAACTCTCCCTCGGCCTCAGTTGGATCAAGAGTACGAGGGACGTCACCGAGCTGAACGTGTGCAGATCACGGAGGTGCCATGCGTTCGGTACTTGATCGGTTGGATCGAGAAGACGTTCGACTACATTAACCGCGTTTCATAATGCTTCCACTTTCGGTCTATGAGGGTACGTAGACATACTCTCCCCCTCTCGTTGCTATGCATCTCCTAGATAGATCTTGCGTGATCGTAGGAAAATTTTGAAATACTGCGTTCCCCAACAGTGGCATCCGAGCCAGGTCTATGCGTAGATGTTATATGCACGAGTAGAACACAAAGGACTTGCGGCGTGGGTATATACATATTGCTTGTCGTCACTAGTTGTTTCCTGATTCGGCGGTATTGTTGGATGAAGCGGCCTGGACCAACATTACATGACCGTGTTCATGAGACTGGTTCTACCGACGTGCTTTGCACACAGGTGGCTGGCGGTTGTCTATTTCTCCAACTTTAGTTGAATCGGAATCAATGAACAGGGTTCTTTCTGAAGATCAAAAATCAATCACTATACCACGTTGTGGTTTTGATACGTAGGTAAGAACGGTTCTTTCTAGAAGCCCGTAGCAGCGACGTAGAACTTGCAACAACAAAGTAGAGGACGTCTAACTTTTTTTGCAGGGTATGTTGTGATGTGATATGGTCAAGACTGATGAGATATAAATTGTTGTATGCGATGATCATGTTTTCTTGAAGTTATTGGCAACTGGCAGGAGCCTTATGGTTGTCTCTTTATTGCATAAGATGCAAGCGCCATATAATTGCTTTACTTTATCCCTATGCGATAGCAATAGTTGCAAAAGCAATAGTTGGCGAGACAACCATGTGATGACACATTGATAAAGATCAAGATGATGGAGATCATGGTGTCATGCCGGTGACGATAGAGATCATGATGGTACTTTGGAGATGGAGATCAAAGGCGCAAGATGATTATGGCCATATCATGTCACATATTTTGATTGCATGTGATGTTTATATTTTATGCATCTTATTTATCTTAGTATGACGGTAGCATTATGAGATGATCCCTTACTAACATTTCAAGGTATACGTGTTCTCCCTGAGTATGCACCGTTGCGACAGTTCTTCATGCTGAGACACCACGTGATGATCGGGTGTGATAAGCTCTACGTTCACATACAACGGGTGCAAGCCAGTTTTGCACATGCAGAATACGCAGGTGAAACTTGACGAGCCTAAAATATGCATATATGGCCTCGGAACACTGAGAGCGATAGGTCGAGCATGAATCATATAGTAGATATGATCAACATAGTGATGTTCACCATTGAAAACTACTCCATCTCACGTGATGATCGGACATGGTTTAGTTGATATGGATCACAAGATCACTTAGATAACTAGAGGGATGTCTATCTAAGTGGGAGTTCTTAAGTAATATGATTAATTGAACTTAAATTTATCATGAACTTAGTCCTGATAGTATTTGCATATCTATGTTGTAGATCAATTGCTCGCGTATAGCTTCCCCGTTTTATTTATGATATGTTCCTAGAGAAAACTATGTTGAAAGATGTTAGTAGCAATGATGTGGACCAGCTCCGTGATCTGAGGATTATCCTCATTGCTGCATAGAAGAATTATGTCCTTGATGCACTGCTAGGTGACGGACCTATTGCAGGAGCAGAGGCAGACATTATGAACGTTTGGCAAGCTCGGTATGATGACTACTTGATAGTTTAGTGCGCCATGCTTTACCGCTTAGAACCTGGACTTCAAAAACATTTTGAACACCATGGAGCATATAAGATGTTCCAAAATTTGAAATTAGTATTTCAGACGCATGCCCGTGTTGAGAGGTATGAGACCTCTGACAGTACTTTTCCTACAAGATGGAGGAGAATAGCTCAACCAGTGAGCATGTGCTCAGATTGTCTGGATAGTACAATTGCTTGAATCAAGTGGGAGTTAATCTTCCAGATAAGATAGTGATTTACAGATTTCTCTAGTCACTGTCACGAAGTTACTGGAACTTAGTGATGAACTATAATATGCAAGGGATGACATAAAACGATTCCCGAGCTCTTCACGATGCTGAAATTGGCGAAGGTAGAAATCAAGAAAAGCATCAAGTGTTGATGGTTGACAAGACCACTAGTTTCAAGTAAAAGGGCAAGGGAAAGAAAGGGAACTTCAAGAGGAATGGCAAGCAAGTTGTCACTCCCGTGAAGAAGCCCAAAGCTAGACCTAAGCCTGAAACTGAGTGCTCCTACTGCAAAGGGGATGGTCACTAGAAGCGGAACTACCCCAAATACTTGGCGGATAAGAAGGATGACAAAGTGAACAAAAGTATATTTGATATACATGTTATTGATGTGTACTTTACTAGTGTTCATAGTAACCCTAGGGTATTTGATACCGATTCAGTTGCTAAGATTAGTAACTCGAAACAAGAGTTGCAAAATGAACAGAGACTAGTTAAGGGCAAGGTGACGATGTGTGTTGCAAATGATTCCAAGGTTGATAATATCACCATCACACACTCCTTTTACCTTTGGGATTAGTGTTGAACCTAAAATAAATGTTATTTGGTGTTTGCGTTTAGCATGAATATGATTGGATCATGTTTATTGCAATACAGTTATTCATTTAAGTCAAAGAATAATTGTTGTTATGTTTACATGAATAAAACCTTCTATGGTCATACACTTAATCTAAATGGTTTATTGAATCTCGATTGTAGTGATATACATATTCATAATATTGATGCCAAAAGATGCAAAGTTGATAATGATAGTGAAACATACTTGTGGCACTGCCGTTTAGGTCATATTGGTATAAAGCGCATGAAGAAACTCCATGCGGATGGCTTTTGGAATCACTTGATTATGAATCATTTGATGTTTGCGAACCATGCCTCATGGGCAAGATGACTAAGACTCCGTTCTCCGGAACAATGGAGCGAGCCACTGACTTATTGGAAATAATACATACCGATGTATGCGGTCCGATGAGTGTTGAGGCTCGCGTCGGGTATCATTATTTTTTGACTTTCACAGATGATTTGAGCAGATATGAGTATATCTACTTAATGAAACAAAAGTCTGAAACATTTGAAAAGTTCAGAGAATTTCAGTGTGAAAGTGGAAAATCATCATAACAAGAAAATAAAGTTTATACGATATCGTGGAGGTGAATATTTGAGTTACGAGTTTTGTCTTCATTTGAAACAATGCAGAATAGTTTCGCAACTCACGCCACCTAGAACACCACAGCGTAATAGTGTGTCCGAACATCATAACCATACTTTATTAGATATGGTGCGATCTATGATGTCTCTTACCGATTTACCACTATCGTTTTGGGGATATGCATTAGAGACAGCTGCATTCACGTTAAATAGGGAACCATCTAAAAATCCATTGAGATGACACCATATGAACTGTGGTTTAGCAAGAAACCTAAGTTGTCATTTCTTAAAGTTTGGGGTTGCGATGCTTATGTGAAAAAGTTTCAGCCTGATAAGCTCAAACCCAAATCAGAGAAGTGAGTCTTCATAGGATACCCAAAAGAAATTGTTGGGTACACCTTCTATCACAGATCCGAAGGCAAGATCTTTGTTGCTAAGAGTGGATCCTTTCTAGAGAAGGAGTTTCTCTCAAAAGAAGTTAGTGGGAGGAAAGTAGAACTTCATGAGGTAATTGTACCTTCCCCCGAATTAGAAAGTAGTGCATCAAATAAATCAATTCTAGTGATGCCTACACCAACTAGAGAGGAAGTTAATGATGATGATCATGAAACTTCGGATCAAGTTACTACAGAACTTCGTAGGTCAACCAGAGCATGATCGGCACCAGAGTTGTACAGTAAGCGTGTACTGGAAGTCATGTTACTTGACCGTGATGGACTTACAAACTATGAGGAAGCGATGATGAGCCCAGATTCCACAAGATGGCTTGAGGCCATGAAATCTGAGATGGGATCCATGTATGCGAACAAAGTATGGACTTTGGTGGACTTTCCCAATGATCGGCAAGCCATAGAGAATAAATGGATCTTCAAGAGGAAGACGGACGCTAATAGTAGTAATAGTAGTGTTACTATCTACAAAGCTCGAATTGTTGAAAAACAGTTTTTGACAAGTTCAAGGTGTTGACTACGATGAGATTTTCTCATTCGTAGCGATGCTTAAGTCTGTCCGAATCATGTTAGCAAATTGCCACATTTTATGAAATCTGACAAATGGATATCAAAACTACATTCCTTAATGGATTTTTAAAGAAGAGTTGTATATGATGCAACCAGAAGGTTTTGTCAATCCTAAAGGTGCTAACAAAATGTGCAAGCTCCAGCGATCCATCTATGGACTGGTGCAAGCATCTCGGAGTTGGAATATACGCTTTGATAAGTTGATCAAAGCATATAGTTTTATATAGGCTTGCGGTGAAGTCTGTATTTACAAGAAAGTGAGTGGGAGCTCTGTAGCATTTCTGATATCATATGTGGATGACATATTGTTGATCAGAAATGATACTGAATTTCTGGATAGTATAAAAGGATACTTGAATAAGAATTTTTCAATGAAAGACCTCGGTGAAGCTTCTTACATATTGGGCATCAGGATCTATAGAGATAGATCAAGACGCTTGATAAATTTTTCAATGAGTACATACCTAGATAAGATTTTGAAGAAGTTCAAAATAGAACAGTCAAAGAAGGAGTTCTTGCCTGTGTTGCAAGATGTGAAGTTGAGTAAAGACACAAAACCGGACCACGGCAGAAAATAGAAAGAGAATGAAAATTCATTCCCTATGCCTCAGTCATAGGTTCTATAAAGTATGCTATGTTGTGTACTAGACCTATTGTATACCTTAGCATGATTTTGGCAAAGGGGGTACAATAGTGATCTAGGAGTAGATCACTGGACAACGGTCAAAATTATCCTTAGAGGACTAAGGAAATATTTCTCGATTATGGAGGCAATAAAAGAGTTCATCGTAAAGAGTTACGTCGATGCAATCTTTTGACACCGATCTAGTTGACTCTAAGCCTCGATCTAGATACATATTGAAAGTGGGAGCAATTAGCTAGAGTAGCTCTGTGCATAGTATTGTAGACATAGAAATTTGCAAAATACGTTTGGATCTGAATGTTGTAGACTCGTAGACTACACTTCTCTCACAAGCAGAACATGATCACTCTTTGGGTGTTAATCACATAGCAATGTGAACTAGATTGTTGACTCTAGTAAACCCTTTGGGTATTAGTCACATGAAGATGTGAACTAATCACAAAAATATGTGAACTATTGGTGTGAAATCGCATGACAATGTAAACTAGATTATTGACTCTAGTGCAAGTGGGAGATTGAAGGAAATATGCCCTAGGGGCAATAATAAAGTGTTATTTATATTTCCTTATATCATGATAAATGTTTATTATTCATGGCTAGAATTGTATTAACCGGAAACTTGGTACATGTGAGAATAATAGACAAACAAAGTGTCCCTAGTATGCTTCTACTTGACTAGCTCGTTAATCAAAGATGGTTAAGTTTCCTAGCCATAGACATGTGTTGTCATTTGATGAACGGGATCACATCATTAGAGAATGAATGTGATGGACAAGACCCATCCTTTAGCTTAGCACTATGATCGCTTAGTTTATTGCTATTGCTTTCTTCATGACTTATACATGTTCCTATAACTATGAGATCATGCAACTCCCGAATACCGGAGGAACACTTAGTGTGCTATCAAATGTCACAACATAACTGGGTGATTATAAAGATGCTCTACAGGTGTCTCCGATAGTGTTTGTTGAGTTGGCATGGATCGAGATTAGGATTTGTCACTCCGATTGTCGGAGAGGTATCTCTGGGCCCTCTCGGTAATGCACATCACTATAAGCCTTGCAAGCAATGTGACTAATGAGTTAGTTGCACGATGATGCATTACAGAACGAGTAAAGAGACTTGCCGGTGAAAAGATTGAACTAGGTATGATGATACCGACGATCAAATCTCGGGCAAGTAACATACCGATGACAAAGGGAACAATGTATGTTGTTGTGCGATTTGACCGACAAAGATCTTTGTAGAATATGTAGGAGCCAATATGAGCATCCAGGTTCCGCTATTGGTTATTGACCGGAGATATGTCTCGGTCATGTCTACATAGTTCTCGAACCCGTAGGGTCCGCACGCTTAACGTTTGATGATGATATGTATTATGAGTTATGTGATTTGATGTACCGAAGTTTGTTCGGAGTCCCGGATGAGATCACGGACATGACGAGGAGTCTCGAAATGGTCGAGATGTAACAAATCGTTATATTGAAAGGCTATATTCGGACATCGGAAAGGTTTCGAGTGGTTTGGGTATTTTTCAGAGTATCGCAGAGTTACGAGAATTCGCAGGGGGGAGTATTGGGCCTTCATGGGCCTTAGTGGAAAGGAAAGAAGGGCCACAATGGGAGGCCGGCCCACCCCCCATGGGCTTGTCCGAATTGGGCTAGGGAGGGGGCGGCGCCCCCCTCTTTCCTTCTCCCTCTCCTCTCATTCCTTCTTCTCCTACTTGGACTAGGAAAGAGGGGAAACGTACTCCTACTAGGAGTAGGAATCCCCCCTTGGGCGCGCCCCTTGAGGCCGGCCCTCCTCCTCCCCTCCTTTATATATGGGGGAGGGAGGCACCCTATAGACACACAAGTTGATTGTTTAGCCGTGTGTGGTGCCCCCTCCACAGAATTCCACCTTGGTCAAATCGTTGTAGTGCTTAGGCGAAGCCCTGCGTCGGTAAATTCATCATCACCGTCAACACGCCATCGTGCTGACGAAACTCTCCCCCGAGCTTAGCTAGATCAAGAGTACGAGGGACGTCATCGAGCTGAACGTGTGCAGATCACAGAGGTGTTGTGCGTTCGGTACTTGATCGGTTGGATCGCGAAGACGTTCGACTACATCAACCGCGTTTCATAATGCTACCGCTTTAGGTCTATGAGGGTACGTAGACATACTCTCCCCCTCTCGTTGCTATGCATCTCCTAGATAGATCTTGCATGATCGTAGGAAAATTTTGAAATACTGCGTTCCCCAACAGTGGCATCCGAGCCAGGTCTATGCGTTGATGTTATATGCATGAGTAGAACACAAAGGAGTTGTGGGCGTGGGTATATACATATTGCTTGCCGTCACTAGTTGTTTCTTGATTCGACGGTATTGTTGGATGAAGCAGCCCGGACCGACATTACATGACCGCGTTCATGAGACTGGTTCTACCGACGTGCTTTGCACACAAGTGACTGGCGGGTGTCTATTTCTCCAACTTTAGTTGAATCGGATTCAATGAACAGGGTTCTTTCTGAAGATCAAAAAACAATCACTATACCATGTTGTGGTTTTGATGCGTAGGTAAGAACGGTTCTCGCTAGAAGCCCGTAGCAGCGACGTAAAACTTGCAACAACAAAGTAGAGGACGCCTAACTTGTTTTTGCAGGGTATGTTGTGATGTGATATGGTCAAGATGTGATGAGATATAAATTGTTGTATGCATTGATCATGTTTTGTTAAAGTTATCGGCAACTGGCAGGAGCCTTATGGTTGTCTCTTTATTGCATAAGATGCAAGCGCCATATAATTGCTTTACTTTATCTCTATGTGATAGCAATAGTTGCAAAAGCAATAGTTGGCGAGACAACCATGTGATGACACGTTGATAAAGATCAAGATGATGGAGATCATGGTGTCATGCCGGTGACGATAGAGATCATGATGGTACTTTGGAGATCGAGATCAAAGGCGCAAGATGATGATGGCCATATCATGTCACATATTTTGATTGCATATGATGTTTATCTTTTATGCATCTTTTTTTGCTTAGTACGACGGTAGCATTATGAGATGATCCCTTCCTAAAATTTCTAGGTATAAGTGTTCTCCCTGAGTATGCACCGTTGCGACAGTTCTTCGTGCTGAGACACCATGTGATGATCGGGTGTGATAAGCTCTACGTTCACATACAACGGGTGCAAGCCAGTTTTGCACATGCAGAATACTCAGGTTAAACTTGACGAGCCTAGTATATGCATATATGGCCTCGGAACACTGAGACCGAAAGGTCGAGCGTGAATCATATAGTAGATATGATCAACATAGTGATGTTCATACATCAGTGTCACGAGTCCAAAAGAGCCATCCTTATCATCAAGTTGGATTTTGCTAAGGCATTTGATACTGTTGAACATGACCTGATTCTGCTGATGTTGAAATATAAGGGATTTGATGCAAAATGGATTGGATGGATCAAGGAACTATTGTCATCTGGATCTTCTTCTATCTTATTGAATGGTGTGCCTGGCAAACAATTTGTTTGCAAACGTGGTGTTAGGCAGGGGGGATCCTCTTTCTCCTCTTCTGTTTGTCATTGCTGCTGACCTTCTCCAATCTGTGGTCAACCAAATGCTGCAACAGGGACTACTTAATCTCCCCATTCCTTCTAATGACCCAGATTTTCCAATAGTCCAGTATGCAGATGACACCTTGTTAATCACCCAAGCTGATGAAGTTCAACTTCTAGCTCTCAAGCAAATGCTGCTGGCCTTCTCCAAATCAACTGGTTTGAAAGTCAACTTTCAGAAGTCTTGCATTCTGCCAATTAATGTCTCACAGGAAGAAACTAATAGATTGGCTGCAATATTTGGATGTCAGGTTGGGTCTCTTCCTTTCACCTATCTAGGTTTACCTGTGGGCACCACAAAGCCAAGGGTGCAAGACCTAGTGCCTGTGGTAGACAGAGTGGAAAGAAGACTCTCTGCTAACTCCTCCCTCCTCTCCCAGGGGGCTAGACTACAACTGCTAGTGTATGTTCTTACCTCCTTGCCAATATATTTCCTTTGCAGTCTTAGCTTGCCAGCTGCTATCATTAATCAGCTTGAGAGAATTATGAGGCAATGTTTATGGAGGGGGAACTCTGATACACCTAAACAATCCTTAGCTGCCTGGCCAATGGTTTGTAAACCAAAAGATAAGGGAGGCATGGGTATAATAAACCTTGCACTCCAGAATAAGGCCCTGCTCACCAAACACCTACACAAGTTTTACAACAAGGCTGATATACCATGGGTTTCCTTGATCTGGGACACTTACTATAATGGAGTGGTCCCTCATGCAACAGTTCAGTGTGGATCCTTTTGGTGGAGAGATATCATGAAATTAAATGACATTTATAGAAATCACTGTATTATTACAATCAATGATGGAAACAGCTCTCTCTTTTGGCATGATACATGGATCTTAGGTGGAAGCCACCAACCAATTAAAGAGAGATTTCCTAGGTTGTTTTCATTCACACTGGATGATAAGATCTCGGTCAGAAACTTCATTGAGGATTTTGATATCTCAACCTACTTCCAATTACCATTATCCCAGGAAGCCATGGATGAACTGGTGTCTCTAAATTCTAATCTATCAACCCTGCAAAGGAGGCCTCTTGAACCTGATACCTGGTCTTGGACACTTGGTAATGGTCAATACTCTGCCAAGAGTTTTTACATTATGGCCCATGCTCACCTACCTGGCGATGATCCCTGTAAATGGATATGGAAGAGCAAGTGTGTTATGAAAATAAAAGTTTTTGCCTGGCTCATGCTTAATGATAGGCTCAATACGAGGGATATGTTTCTTAGAAGACATTGGAGGTCAGAGGAGGATGATAATTTATGCCCACTGTGTGTGGCCCATTTGCATGAAGACAGAGACCATCTTTTTTTCCAATGCTCTTTCAGCACCAGAGTTTGGAATTATCTGCAGATTAACTGGTATGCTGGGCTAGCTCCTCGTGAATGCATCCTGGCTGCCAAGAGAAGCTTCAACCACCCCTTCTTCTTTGAAGTAGTTTACCTTGCTGCCTGGAGTATTTGGATCACGAGGAATGACAAGATCTTCAGGAATATTAGGCCAACCTTTGGCAGATGGAAAGCCAAATTCATCCATGACATTACTCTGCACTCTTATAGGATGAAGGCCTCGGTCAAGCAATCTCTCCTGGACTGGATTCATGCTTTGCCTTAATCATGTGTCACATGCTGTTGTATATTTGTATATTTGTACAGGTATAGGTAGGTTTCCTGTCTCTTAGTTAGTCTTACCTTTGAACTCCTTTGTACTTGTTTTTTGGGCCAAGTTTTAATAAAAGGCTGTGGGGCTGTTGCCTCACAGTGTTCAGTCAAAAAAACATAGTGATGTTCACCATTGAAAACTACTCCATCTCACGTGATGATCGGACATCGTTTAGTTGATATGGATCACATGATCACTTATATGACTAGAGGGATGTCGATCTAAGTGGGAGTTCTTAAGTAATATGATTAATTGAACTTAAATTTATCATGAACTTAGTCCTGATAGTATTTGCATATCTATGTTGTAGATCAATTGCTCGCGTATAGCTTCCCTGTTTTATTTATGATATGTTCCTACAGAAAACTATGTTGAAAGATGTTAGTAGCAATGATGCGGACTAGCTCCGTGATCTGAGGATTATCCTCATTGCTACACAGAAGAATTATGTCCTTGATGCACCGCTAGGTGACGGACCTATTGCAGGAGCAGAGGCAGACGTTATGAACGTTTGGCAAGCTCGGTATGATGACTACTTGATAGTTTAGTGCGCCATGCTTTACGGCTTAGAACCGGGACTTCAAAAATGTTTTGAATGCCACGGAGCATAAAAGATGTTCCAAAAGTTGAAATTAGTATTTTAGACTCATGCCCGTGTTGAGAGGTATGAGACCTCTAACAGTACTTTGCCTACAAGATGGAGGAGAATAGCTCAACCAGTGAGCATGTGCTCAGATTGTCTGGGTACTACAATTGCTTGAATCAAGTGGGAATTAATCTTCCAGATAAGATAGTGATTGACAGAGTTCTCTAGTCACTATCACCAAGTTACTAGAACTTAGTGATGAACTATAATATGCAAGGGATGATGTAAAATGATTCCGGAGCACTTCGCGATGCTGAAATTGGCGAAGGTAGAAATCAAGAAAAGCATCAAGTGTTGATGGTTGACAAGACCACTAGTTTCAAGTAAAAGGGCAAGGGAAAGAAAGGGAACTTCAAGAGGAAAGGCAAGCAAGTTGTCACTCCCGTGAAGAAGCCCAAAGCTAGACCTAAGCCTGAAACTAAGTGCTTATACTTCAAAGGGAATGGTCACTGGAAGCGGAACTACCCCAAAAAAATGGCAGACAAGAAGGATGACAAAGTGAACAAAATTATATTTGATATACATGTTATTGATGTGTACTTTACTAGTGTTCATAGTAACCCCAGGGTATTTGATACCGATTCAGTTGCTAAGATTAGTAACTAGAAACTGGAGTTGCAAAATGAACAGAGACTACTTAAGGGCAAGGTGACGATGTGTGTTGGAAATGATTCCAAGGTTGATAAGATCACCATCGCACACTCCTTTTACCTTCGGGATTAGTGTTGAACCTAAAATAAATGTTATTTGGTGTTTGCATTGAGCATGAATATGATTGGATCATGTTTATTGCAATAAAATTATTTATTTAAGTCAAAGAATAATTGTTGTTATGTTTACATGAATAAAACCTTCTATGGTCATACACTTAATATAAATGGTTTATTGAATCTCGATCGTAGTAATACACATATTCATAATATTGATGCCAAAATATGCAAGCATCTCAGAGTTGGAATATACGCTTTGATAATTTGATCAAAGCATATAGTTTTATACAGACTTGCGGTGAAGCCTGTATTTACAAGAAAGTGAGTGGGAGCTCTGTTGCATTTTTGATATTATATGTGGATGACATATTGTTGATCGGAAATGATACTGAATTTCTGGATAGCATAAAAGGATACTTGAATAAGAATTTTTCAATGAAAGACCTCGGTGAAGCTGCTTACATATTGGGCATCAAGATCTATAGAGATAGATCAAGACGCTTGATAAATTTTTCAATGAGTACATACCTTGATAAGATTTTGAAGAAGTTCAAAATAGAATAGTCAAAGAAGGAGTTCTTCCTATGTTGCAAGATGTGAAGTTGAGTAAAGACTCAAAACCCGACCACAGCAGAAAATAGAAAGATAATGAAAAGTCATTCCCTATGCCTCAGTCATAGGTTCTATAAAGTATGCTATGCTCTGTACCAGACCTATTGTATACCTTAGCGTGATTTTGGCAAAGGGAGTACAATAGTGATCTAGGAGTAGATCACTAGACAACGGTGAAAATTATCCTTAGAGGACTAAGGAAATATTTGTCGATTATGGAGGTAATAAAAGAGTTCTTCGTAAAGAGTTACGTCGATGCAAAGATTTTGACACCGATCTAGATACATATTGAAAGTGGGAGCAATTAGCTAGAGTAGCTCTGTGCAGAGTATTGTAGACATAGAAATTTGCAAAGGGCCAATTCCATTCTTGCCCCTAGTTGGTTCCCACCCCCGGGTTTTGCCCTTACTTTTCGGGCATGCTCAGTTTTGCCCTTAGTTTTTCCCCTCTGTCAGCTCGAATGCCCTTCTGTCACAGCTCCGTTTGGTTAGCGCTGTTTGACCGTGACGGCTCGACGTTTTGGACACATTTGCCCCTGGGTTTGATACCCCCACCCGTTTAGTCATCTTCTAGCTCCCGCTGCACAAGAAAACAGAGAAGCGGCTGGGAAGAGAGGTGTGACATCGTGGTGTGGGGAGAGGTGGGAAGGACCATGGCGACGTCGGCCATCTCGTCGAAGAACTCATCGCGGGCAGCCGAACAGGTTTGATAGCTCATCTGGTCCCCTGCTTTTTTCTAGGGTTTGCTAGATTTGGGGATTAATTTCTGGATCTTGGCCTGATTTAGGTGGATGGGGTAGGAATTATTCAGCACAGCTCCGAGTTCTACTTGGCAGACTCGACATACTGTAGCTTGGAGTCGTGCTCGAAGCATCGTTGTCCGGGGCACTGGCTAATCCCGGCTCGTCGTGTCGCCTGGGGAGGCGCAAGCACTGGACGTCGTTTTTTGGGTTGCCCTCTGGATGTATGATTTCATTTGCATTGCATTTTTGTTTCCATTTTCTTATTTAACTTTCAAGGATAATTTTAATCAGTATTCTTGATTCAGTTGCCAGATGAATGTGAATGGGCAGTTTGGGTTGACCCGCCACCTCCAGAACGTGTTGGTCTTGCCTTTGAAGAACTGCACGAAGTGATCGAACATAGCTGGATCAAAAGTCACCACCTGGAGAAGAGATCAATTGATCTTGCGAAGAAGAATCATGCATTGAACAAGGAGTTGAAGAAAATGAAAGAAATGATGCGCATAGGGACAATGTTGTTTGCTAGCATTTTCATTTGTTTTCTAGCAATCTCAATGGCTGTCTGTGCACAGAATGCACATTAGTTTATGATCTATGTAGCTCAAATGCACTTGCTATGTTATGAAGCTGTAATGAACATGTGAAGTTGTATGAACCTAGCAGTTGTTATGTTATGTTATGAAGCTTTATGGACGCAACAATTTGCCAAATGCATGTATTGTGAAAAGAAAGATCAAACATGAATCTTGCTGGAACATAAGTAGCATTTGATATTCTTCAACAACCAAAAGAACATAGTTCACAACCAATCTTGCTGCAACTAGACATAGTTCACAAGTAGCATTTGATATTCTTCAACAACCAAAAGAACATAATTCAGAACCAATCTTGCTGCAACCAAAAGAACACATTACAACAATCTAACAGTTTCAAACTTGCACAACACATTAGTACTCATTTTCCAGATTTTTCCTTCTTGCTCCTTGTGTTGCTAGCTGGGATTGTCATCTCCCTAGCCCTGCTCCTAGTCAGTTTCACAGGGATTTGGGGAACAACTGGAGGGAGAACTTGCTCTTCACATGCAGCAACTCTTGCATCTACATTGCTGCCAGTAATTGAGCAAGGTTCTTCTTCTGGACTTGTAGAAGTGTTAAGCTTCCTCTTCTTGCTGATAGCCATTGGAGATGCTTCTCTCTCTGCTGCCTTCTTGTAGTTCTTACTTGGTGTGCTAACAAATAGGGAAGAAATAGTTGGTTAGTAACAGTAGAAGAGATATTTGCAGGTAAAAGCACATAAATATGGCACATAAATAAATCAAAGAGGAAAAATATTACCTTTGAACTTCATCTGCAACTATGGAAGCTTGTGTTGCTGCCTCATTTGTTTCATTATGGGGCTCTACTGGAGCATCATCTGCACCTGCAGGCTGCACTGGAGCTTCATCTTCACCTGCAGGCTGCACTAGAGCATCATCTGCACCTGCAGGCTGCACTGGAGCTTCATCTTCACTGTATGGCTCCTCTCCTTCTTGTTGTTCATCATGTAGGTCTGCATTTTGGTTATGAGGGTCTTCTTCAGCATTGTCAGCTCCCCAGTGTGCATCTTCTTCACCAAATGCTGGATCAATGGCTTTTTTGCAGGTTTTCAGTAAGTGACCCAAGCCACCACACCTCTTGCATTTTCTCTTCCTAGGACCAAGTCCTTTTCCTTCACTTGCTGGCTTAATTCTTGTCTTCCTTGGCCTGCCAGGTGCAGCTTTGTTCTGTACAGGTGGACTTAGTTTGAAACCAGGGTCTACAATATCCCACTGCTGTTTTCCTTCAAGTGCGGGCAGGTTCTCAGCATATGTTTTTTTTAACATTTCAACTAAGAAGTACTTGTGAACATACTGGTCTATTTCATCAGCTTCCTAAGGGAGTCCTGGATTAGGGGGTGTCCGGATGGCCGGACTGTACCTTCAGCCGGACTCCTAGATTATGAAGATACAAGATTGAAGACTTCGTCCCGTGTCCGGGAGGGACTTTCCTTGGCGTGGAAGGCAAGCTTGGCGATACGGATATGCAGATCTCCTACCATTGTAACCGACTCTATGTAACCCTAACCCTACCCGGTGTCTATATAAACCGGAGGGTTTTAGTCCGTAGGACAGCATACACATCAACAATCATACCATAGGCTAGCTTCTAGGGTTTAGCCTCTTCGATCTCGTGGTAGATCTACTCTTGTACTACCCATATCATCAATATTAATCAAGCAGGACGTAGGGTTTTACCTCCATCGAGAGGGCCCGAACCTGGGTAAAACTTCGTGTCCCTTGTCTCCTGTTACCATCCGGCCTAGACACATAGTTCGGGACCCCCTACCCGAGATCCGCCAGTTTTGACACCGACATTGGTGCTTTCATTGAGAGTTCCTCTGTGTCGTCGCTGTCAGGCTCGATGGCTCCTACGATCATCGATAGCGATGCAGTCCAGGGTGAGACCTTCCTCCCCGGATAGATCTTCGTCTTCGGTGGCTTCACACTGCGGGCCAGTTCACTTGGCCGTCTGGAGCAGATCGAAAGCTACGCCCCTGGCCGTCAGGTCAGATTTGGAAGTTTAAACTACACGGCTGACATCCGCGGAGACTTGATCTTTGACGGATTCGAGCCACTGCCAAGCGCGCCGCACTGTCACGACGAGCATGATCTAGCTCTGCCGCCGAACAGTGCCCTGGAGGCCGCACCCGCATCGGCTCCGACCCTTAATTCGGAGCCAACTGCGCCGATCGAGGACGGGCTGTTGGACGCCACCTCGGGGGCTGCGACCCCAACGGCGATTGAGCCAAGCACCAGCCCTGTACTCTGCGAGACTCGTGACTCCAAGGAGCCGGACTCCTCTCCGGACTCCGAACCCTCCGCGCCCCTGCCAATTGAATCCGATTGGGCGCCGATCATGGAGTTCACTGCCGCGGACATCTTTCAGCACTCGCCTTTCGGCGATATTCTGAAGTCACTAAAGTCTCTCTTTATCTGGAGAGCCCTGGCCGGACTACGGTCAGCAAGGTTGGGATACGAACGGTGAAGAAATTCAAATCCCACCCACCACCCACTTTGTAGCCATTGTCGACGACTTAACCGACATGCTTGACTTCGACTCCGAAGATATCAACGGTATGGACGCCGATGAAGGAGATGATGAAGAACCAGCGCCTACTAGGCCCTGGAAAGCCACCTCGTCATATGACATATACATGGTGGACACCCCAAAAGAGGGAGATGGCGATGGAACAGCGGAGGATGACCCCTCCAAGAAACAGCCTAAGCGCCGGCGTCAACGGCGCCGCTCAAAATCCCGCCAAAACAAACGCGGCGATTCCAGCACGGGAGATAATAATACTCCGGAAAGCGCCGAAGAAAACCCCCTCCAACAAGATTTAGCACAGGAGGATGGAGAAACCAGCCCTCACGAGAGAGCGGCAGATAGAGAGGTCGAGGACGATAATTATATGCCTCCCTCCGAAGACGAGGCAAGCCTCGATGATGACGAATTCGTCATGCCAGAGGATCCCATCGAGCAAAAGCGTTTTCAACGCAGGCTTATGGCCACGACAAGAAGCCTCAAGAAAAAACAGCAAAAGGTTAGGGATGATCAAGATTTGCTAGTCGACAGATGGACTGAAGTCCTTGCGGCCGAAGAGCATAAACTCGAACGCCCCTCCAAGAGCTACCCAAAGCGCAGGTTGCTACCCCAATTAGAGGAGGAAGCACTTGATGCGGCCGACCGGCCACCTCGTGGTCGCGACAGAGAGGCCTCTCGACCCTCCACTCAAGCCGCACCCCGTACCAAGGCACGGGAATACGCGCCGGACTTACGAGACATGCTGGAGGACAAGGCAAGGCAAAAAAGATCGATCTACGGATCGCGTGGGCGCCCCACGGCTCGAGACGGTAACCGTCACGCCGGCCACAAATTCGGCGGGGCCAAACACAATAGACAAGGCTCATTGGAGCTACGTCACGATATAGCCCAGTATAGAGGCGTCGCACACCCACTTTGCTTTACAGACGAAATAATGGATCATCAAATCCCCGAGGGTTTCAAACCCATAAACATCGAATCATATGATGGCACAACGGATCCTGCGGTATGGATCGAGGATTATCTCCTTCATATCCACATGGCCCGCGGCGATGATTTTCACGCCATCAAATACCTCCCACTCAAGCTTAAAGGACCAGCTCGGCATTGGCTTAACAGCTTGCCAACAGGATCAATCAGTTGTTGGGAGGACCTGGAAGCCGCATTCCTCGACAATTTCCAGGGCACTTACGTGCGACCCCCAGACGCCGATGACCTAAGTCACGTAATTCCGCAGCCAGAGGAATCGGCCAGGCAATTCTGGACACGGTTCCTGACAAAGAAAAATCAAATAGTCGACCGTCCGGACGCGGAGGCCCTAGCAGCCTTCAAACACAATATCCGTGACGAGTGGCTGGCCCGGCACCTTGGACAGGAAAAGCCGAAATCTATGGCAGCACTCACGACACTCATGACCCGCTTTTGCGCGGGAGAAGACAGTTGGCTTGCTCGTAGCAACAATATGACCAAGAACCCCGGTAACTGGACACCAGGGACAGCAGTGGCAAGTCGCGTCGCAACAAGCAGAAGCGCCACATTAACAGCGACAATACTGAGGATATAGCAGTTAATGCCGGATTCAGAGGCTCTAAATCCGGTCAGCGGAAAAAGGCATTCAAAAGGAATCCTAGGGGCCCGTCCAGTTTGGACCGAATACTCGACCGCTCGTGCCAGATACATGGCACCCCGGAAAAGCCAGCCAATCACACCAATAGGGATTGTTGGGTGTTCAAGCAGGCAGGCAAGTTAAACGCCGAAAATGAAGACAAGGGGCTGCATAGCAATGACGACGAGGAGCCCTGGCCGCCGAACAACAATGGACAGAAGGGTTTTCCCCCACAAGTGCGGACGATGAACATGATATACGCAACCCACGTCCCCAAAAGGGAGCGAAAGCGTGCGTTAAGGGATGTATACGCGGTAGAGCCAGTCGCCCCAAAGTTTAACCCATGGTCCTCCTGCCCGATCACCTTTGATCGAAGGGACCATCCCACTAGCATCCGTCATGGCGGATTCGCCGCATTGGTTCTAGACCCAATTATTGACGGATTTCATCTCACTAGAGTCCTTATGGACGGCGGTAGCAGCCTGAACCTGCTTTACCAGGATAAAGTGAGGAAAATGGGCATAGATCCCTCGAGGATTAAGCCCACCAAAACGACCTTTAAAGGCGTAATACCAGGTGTAGAGGACAACTGTACAGGCTCAGTCACACTTGAAGTGGTCTTCGGATCTCCGGATAATTTGCGAAGCGAGGAGTTAATCTTCGACATAGTCCCGTTTCGCAGTGGCTATCACGCACTGCTCGGGCGAACCGCGTTTGCTAAGTTTAATGAGGTACCGCATTACGCATACCTTAAGCTCAAGATGCCAGGCCCTCGAGGAGTAATTACGGTCAATGGAAACACCGAACGCTCCCTCCGAATGGAGGAGCACACGGCGGCCCTTGCAGCGGAAGTTCAAAGCAGCCTCTCCAGGCAGTTCTCCCGTCTGGCCACTAAACGACCGGACACCGTCAAGTGCGCCCGGAGTAACCTACAACAAGACCGCCTGGCATGATCCGAGCAGGCGTAGCAATGCGGCCCCAACCCCAACCCTCGCAAAAAGGCGACGCCAGTACTTCGCGTACATAACTACGCTCTAGAGATACCATGGGCACAGGGGGAGGGGCACCATCACGGCACGCCCAAAACACGGCTTAAACCGTACTAGGGGCTGCCGATTTTTTAATTTTCTCTTACTTTCAGGACTTCATCCTTCGGAAGGCCTATTCGGCAGTTCAATTGTCGCACAAAACGATGCAAGAACCAGGGAAGCATACAAGCCACGCCGCACTACGGAACTCCCAGGTGGTCTCTATCACGAGCAGTATACCCGTTCCGCATACTATTCCGCAGCTTGCCCCTGGAACGGACATGTTAACTAGTCCAACCTCCCACTTATCGCATTATTTGTATCGTTCTGCTTTGATCGCAGCCCTTTTTAATAAACAATGCATAACTTTCGTCTATTTCTGCATTACCTTTTTTTATATGTTCCTTAACGACATGTTGCACCCGTACACGTTGGTACGGCCAAAATACGCCAGGGGCTTTAATACCCCTCAATATGGTGTGAGAAGTCCGAACACTTTAACAAGTGCGGCACCCCGAACTTATAGCATTATATGCATCGGCTCCGAATCATGTCTTGGGTCAATAGTTGGGTTTGCCCGGCTCCTATGTTTTGGTGCCTTACGTTCCGCTATATCGGCTAAGGTAGCACTAGGAGAACCACTGCGATTGTGCCCCGGTTGAGCTGGGTCGAGCACCTCAATGGAGAAAGCTAAAACTGACTGTCATGATGAAGCGAGAGCTGGTCGCTGTTCGAGAGGTTTTTTGAGTCCCTAACGACTTATGCCGCTTAGGGCGAGGAGCCGGCTCTGTCCGGCCAAGGCGTGGATAGCGCCCCGAACTCGGTCTTCCGAATACCAGGGGCTTTGCCGACATTTAAAATTATAGAATTCTATGGCTAAGTGAGAGTGTTCACGCATTATAGTCCGATTGCCTTGTTCGTTGGGCTGAGCGCCTCCCTCGAAGGACCCAAACATGGGAAAAAGAGCGCTCAGTTTTATCCCCGAACACCCCAGCACTAGCGGCACGGGGGCAGAAGCCGACGACTCGCCATCTCTCAGAATTGATAAACAGCCGCACAGAAGGTAATATTTTAAATTCAAACAGCATTGCTTAGCGCATATGAACAAGTTTTCAGCGCACAGGACAAAACGAGCGAGTTTTACTAAAAAATTACATCCATAGAACATTCATCTGCCACAAGGCGGGCACCCTTCAGAACATCCTTATAGTAACTCTCGGGCTTGCGATGCTCCTTCCCCGGCGGTGGCCCATCCTTCACAAGCTTCTCAGCATCCAGCTTGCCCCAGTGCACCTTCGCACGGGCAATGGCCCTACGGGCACCTTCAATGCAGACGGAGCGCTTGATGACTTCGAGCCTTGGACAGGCCTCCACCAGCCACCGCACCAGCCCGAAATAGCTCCCAGGCTGAGCCTCTCCGGGCCACAGCCGAACTACAAGGGCCTTCATGGCCTGTTCCACCGCCTTGTGGAGCTCAACCAGTTGCTTCAGCTGGTCGCTTAGGGGCACGGGGTGTCCGGCCTCGGCGTACTGAGACCAGAACACCTTCTCCGTCGAGCTGCCCTCCTCGGCTCAATAGAATGCGGCGGCATCGGATACACTCCGGGGAAGATCTGCGAACGCTCCTGGAGAGCTCCGGATTCGGGTAAGTAACAGGTAACTCACGTTTATGTGTTTGCTTTGCATAAAGAATGCCTTACCCGCCGCTATCTTCTTCACCTCACCCAACTCCTGGAGGGTCTTCTGGGATTCGGCCTTGGTAGATTTGGCATTTTCAATAGCCACCGCAAGCTCGGACGCTTGCGTCTTCGAGTCACGCTCCAAACTCTCATGTTTTTCCATGAGAGCCTGGAGCTCTTGCCGCACCTTGGCAACCTCGGCCTAATACTTCTCCCGCTCGGTGCGCTCCGAGGCCGACTTCTTCTCGGCCTCGTCCAGCGCTTGCTTAAGGGTCGCCACCTCAGACGTGGCCCCTACAATAGCCATGATAATCCTGTCATTTTTTGCAATTGCACCTTTTTTATATATATATTTTTAACAAGGTATTTCTTACCTTCATTGTCCTCGAGCTGCTTCTTGGCACGCTCGAGCTCTTGCTCGGACCTTTCGAGGTCCTGCTTTAGCGTGTCCACTTCCGCAGTCAGTGCACCAGACGCAAGCAGGGTAGCCTGCACATGCATATTGACTCATTTTTGTTAGACTCCTGTGAATTCTATTTGATCCTCTATTCGGCTTTTCTTCCCGAACGCCAAACAGAGCATCAGGGGCTACTGTCTATGCGGTACTATTATTTACACTTTCTTTACTTACCTCGAAGCCTGTCAAAAGGCTAGTACAAGCTTCAGTCAGTCCGTTTTTTGCGGACTGAACCTTCTGGACCACCGCACTCATAATAGCGCGGTGCTCCTCGTCGATGGAGGCGCCTTGGAGCGCCTCCAGCATATTGTCCGGCGCCTTCAGTTGGACGGAGGCCGCCAGCACGGTGGACTTGCTCCTCTTGGAAGGAGGTCCCCCGCCGGACTCTAGAACCTTTGAAGGTTCTGGAGCGGTGTCCGGCCTCGAGCCGGACTTGGAGCCCTGGGAGGTTTCATCCCCTTTACTCCTGGAGTCCGGGAGGTCGCCTTGCGGCGTCTCCAGGACCACCTCCTCCCGGCTTGGAACCTGTTGGGACAACACTTCGGTGTCGTCCGTAGGGCGGGGGGAGGAAGCCGTCGGAAGTGAGTTCACATCCGACGAGTCCAGTGAGCCGCTCGACGACGCGTCAAGCCGGTCTTTGGGTGGGCTGCATAAACATGTTCGACATGAGGGAAAGCTGTGCAATAAACGAATATTATGAATTACTCTGGTATCCGGATACTTACGATTTGGCCAGGGGCTTGGCCCTAGGCGCCCACTCCTCTCCGCCGCTGTCGGCGTCGGTGGAGCATTCCGGAGGAAGGGTTTTCCCCTTCTTGGACCCTTCGGCCTCCCCAGTTGGGGCGGCCTTCCTTTTCTTCCCTTCCCCCGCGGTAGGGGGAGGGGTCTCTTCTTCTTCCTCCTCCTCATCTTCACAGGAGGAGTGCGTCTTGGATTCGTCAGATGATAAATCCGACACCTCCGGGCGTCAGGCACTCTTTCGAGTCCCCGCGGCCTTCTTCTTGACCTTCTTCTCCGGCACCACATAGGGTGCCGGAACCAGCAGCCTCGCCAAGCGAGCGTCCGCTGGGCCTTCGGGCAGAGGGGCCGGACAGTTGATCTGTCCGGACGTCACCTGCCAATCCTGTCAGAGGAAAGGGAGCTTAGATCCAGCATAGAGTCAAACTATGGAAAACTGATACCCTGTAAAAGGAAAAAACAGCTTACCGCGAGCGCGTGACGCTGCACACTGAATCCGCGATCCTCAGTAGCGGATGCGGGAGCCTCGGCGCCCTTGAAAAGCACCTTCCAGACATCTTCGTACATCGTGTCGAAGAGCCTGCTCAGAGTTTGGGCCGCGCCGGGTCGAACTCCCACAGGTTGAAAGCCCGTCGTTGGCACGGGAGGATCAAGCGGATGAGCATAACCTAGACTACGTTGACGAGTTTGAGCTTCTTGTCCGCCAGGGTTTTGACGCATGTTTGGAGTCCGGTCAACTCTCCTTTTTACCCCACGACTGGCCCGTCTCTTTCCAGGACGTGAGCCGCATTGGGGGTCCGGACCGGAACTCAGGGGGTGTGACCCATTCGGCGTCGCGCGGCTCGGTGATGTAAAACCACCCCGATTGCCACCCCTTCAGGGTCTCCACAAAGGAGCCCTCGAGCCATAGGACATTGGCCATCTTGCCCACCATGGCGCCTCCGCACTCCGCCTGGCTGCCGTGCACCACCTTCGGCTTGACGTTGAAAGTCTTGAGCCAGAGCCCGAAATGGGGGCGGATGCGGAGGAAGGCCTCGCACACGACGATAAACGCCGAGATGTTGAGGACGAAGTTCGGGGCCAGATCGTGGAAATCCAGGCTGTAGTAGAACATGAGCCCCTGGACAAATGGGTGGAGAGGGAAGCCCAGTCCGCGGAGGAAATGGGGGAGAAACACCACCCTCTCATGGGGCCTAGGGGTGGGGATGAGCTGCCCCTTCTCGGGGAGCCGGTACGCGATGTCGTTAGACAGGTATCCGGCCTTCCTCAGCTTTTTGATGTGTCCCTCCGTGACGGAGGAGACCATCCACTTGCCTCCCGCTCCGGACATGGCTGGAGAAGATTGAGGTGGGGAGTGCGGACTTGGGCGCTGGAGCTCGAGTGCGCAAGAATGGATAGGCGAAGGAGGAAGAAGGCGTAGGTGAAAAGGTGGATCTTTATCCCCTTATATGGGTGGACGCAGCTACATGTCCCCACCAGCCTGGTAAAACTCGCTTATCTCCAAGCGCCATAATCGATGGCGCGGTTGGGTTACCCACGCCCGTATTGATGAGAATCCCGGAATAAGGGGACACGATCTCTGCTTTAACAAGACGTGCCAAGGAAATCGCCTCGCATAACGCGCTGAGATGGGACAGTAAAACGGTTCGAATAAAAGCTTGGCCGTGGTGTGATGTCACGCTATGGAATACGTCAGCAGATTAGATTTGTGTAAATATCATTCTCTCTATGGAAATATGTGAAAACTTATTTTTCAGAACCGGACACTATCTTTGTGTTCAAAATCTTCTAATGAAGTACTTGGAGGAGGAACCCGCCTTGCAATGCCAAAGACAATATGCGCGCCGGACTCGCCGTCATTGAAGCCTGGTTCAGGGGCTACTGAGGGAGTCCTGGATTAGGGGGTGTCCGGATGGCCGGACTATACCTTCAGCCGGACTCCTGGATTATGAAGATACAAGATTGAAGACTTCGTCCTGTGTCCGAGAAGGACTTTCCTTGGCGTGGAAGGCAAGCTTGGCGATACGGATATGCAGATCTCCTACCATTATAACCGACTCTATGTAACCCTAACCCTACCCGGTGTATATATAAACCGGAGGGTTTTAGTCCGTAGGACAGCATACACATCAACAATCATACCATAGGCTAGCTTCTAGGGTTTAGCCTCTTCGATCTCGTGGTAGATCTACTCTTGTACTACCCATATCATCAATATTAATCAAGCAGGACGTAGGGTTTTACCTCCATCGAGAGGGCCCGAACCTGGGTAAAACTTCGTGTCCCTTGTCTCCTGTTACCATCCGGCCTAGACGCACAGTTCGGGACCCCCTACCCGAGATCCGCCGGTTTTGACACCGACACTTCCCCTCTCAATGATGTTATGAAGAATAGACCATGTATGCATGGCTGGCCTATAACTTGCCACTTTCTGCAACTGCATGTTCTTTTCTCTACATCCATAGGGTATCTCCACTCCCTCTTCTCCTTGTATATAGCAGTCACCTCTGCTTCAGTTGGACTTCTCCTAACTAAAGTCATGTCCAAGCCTTTGGATCTTGCCATCAAAATCTTCATAACTCTGGGAATTATGATATGCCCATTGAATTTTTGTAGTTCTATGCTATTCCTAAGGCCAAATTTTTGCATTAAGTACTGCCTAATCTTATCCAACAAGTCCACAATGTGGAGACCCTTGAACTTTTTAATTTTGGAATTGAATGATTCTGCAAGGTTGTTATTGACATAGTCAACCTTGCAGATATCATTGAATTGTGCCCTGGCCCAGATTTTTGTGTGGTGCTCTTCTAGATAAGCATGCACCTTGGGTTTTGTGAACAACTGTCTCAGGTGATAGTTGTGCTTCTTAATGCTATAAGTCAATGAACAAGGCCACAAATGCTGGTCATAGAACTTCCCCCTGAATTTCTTAGAAAAATTCTGAGCCAGATGTCTCATGCACTCTCTGTGCTCTACCCCAAGGTAAATGTCATCTACAGCTGTCTCAAGACCCTTGCATGCATCAGTATGAATTACTAGTCCTTCAGGATGACCTATCACCTTCTTCAAATTTTGGAAAAACCAACCCCAGCTCTCTTTAGACTCAGTCTCCAAAACACCATATGCAACTGGAAAAATCCAGTTATGTGCATCAATTGCACATGCAGCAACCAACTGACCTCTGAACCTACCATTTACTGCAGTAGCATCAACAGCAAGGTAGGGCCTACATCCAGCTAAAAATCCCTGCCAGCAAGCTTTGAAACTGACAAAAACTCTCCTAAAACACTGCTTCTCATACCTCTTTCCTCTTAGCTGGAAAGGAACTTTGTGTGTGTCAATTTCTACTACACTACCTGGAGAAGCCCTCTCAACCTCAGCTTTGAATGTGTACAAAAGCTAAAAACTATCCTCATATTTACCATACAAGTTGTCAATTGCCATTTGTTTACCATAAAACACTCTCATGTATGGCAATTCTATACCATATTTTTTCTTCAAATTAGTTACCAACTCACCAGGACCAATGTTGGAGTTTTCTCTGACCCAATTTTGCACAGCATCAGCTATCCACCTCCTCTTGGCTGCTCTGAGCCTCTCAGTTCTGTTCACACTTGGGCAGTGGTGCTCATAGGGATTTACTTTAATCTGTAAATTGAAACAAAGCAAAACATTAAGGCAAACTGTGTGGCTCAATGAAACTGAATATGCAAACTAAATATGCAAGATACTGTCAATGAGATTAGTTAGTTAGTACTGTTACTACCTGAAACAAAGTACTATTTCTCATTAAAGAGGCACGTAGCCTCCATCTACACCTTGAAAATGCACAGTAAACAGTGAACCTTGATGGATCACTCTTCTCTATTTTGTACTCTACTTCATGTTGAATTAAGAATGTGGCAACTGCATTCCTGCAGTCAACAGCAGAAGGAAAAACAACTCCTTCAGCTAAACTAGGATTTTCCCTGTCATACATCATCTCAGGCCTGTCCTCATCATCATTCTCAAAATGTCCCATGTCAATGTTCTCTTGTTCCTCCTCTGAATCTGTATCTGAAAACTCAGCAGGAATAAAATCCTCATCTATCTCTTCATTTGTCTTCTGCACAAGATCTGGAAACATCCTCTCATCCTCCTCATCTGAGCCTAGCACATCATCAGGCTCAGCCTCCTCAATCATAGGCTCTAAAGGAATTTCAGTGTCTTTGCAGCCAGGTTGCCTTGGTACATTTGCAGTAGGAGTTGCAGGTGGATTGCAAGTACTACTAGGGGGTGCTGACCTGCTCCTAGAAGTACTTCCTGCAACATATGTTTTAGATGTTGCTTTAGAGGCAGGGGGCTTTGCTACTATAGTTGCTGCTTCCGCTCTACATCTCTGAATTACAGTAGTTTCAACATTTGTAGTTTTGGAATCAGCATATGTAGCAAACATTACACCTAACTCATCATCACACTGTAGAGGATTCCAAGTAGCTTTCTCTACATCCCAGAATCTGAACTCAACTGCATCATGCATACCCCAAGGATATTTCCTATAGATTGCAGACCTAAAATCATTGAAAGAGCTTGTGCAGTCCACCACTAGAGGGAAACTGAAGCTTGCATACTGTCCCTTACTACCACCCTTTGCTAAAAGAGTGGTCTCCATTCTAATTGTCAGAAAGAACGCACGTGATGGATCCATCCTACGATTGTGAACAAAACCGAAGTCATGGAATGCACCTTTCTAATCATGGTAACAGATGAGTAAGTACTGGATCTGGAAACTTACCCTGCCGGGATCTCCTGCCTTGAATCTGCCGTGCAGCCACTCCTCATGGCATCGTCGCCGCCGCCACCACCGCCGCGCGAAGAGCGTGTCTCCACCATCACCGCCGCGCGATGTAGATCCGGTGATGAGGACTTCACGACATCGAGGCCACAGTTTCTGTGGGAGCCTGCGTCGCCGCCGAGTGCTAGGGTTTGGGTCGCCTTTGTCGTCGCCGATCTAGGGTTCGGGCTGGGATAAGACAGAGGGAGGGGAAATGGCAACTACACTGTCTAATGTGTGTGTACCCACCTGTAAGGAAGGCCCAGGGGCAACCGGTGTCCAAAACGTCGAGCCGTCATGGTCAAACGGCGCTGACCAAGCGGAGCTGTGACAGAAGGGCATTCGAGCTGACGGAGGGGAAAAACTAAGGGCAAAACTGAGCATGCCCGAAAAGTAAGGGCAAAACCCAGGGGTGGGAACCAACTAGGGGCAAAGATGCAATTGTCCCATTTGCAAAATACATACGGATCTGAATGTTGCAGACCCGTAGACTAAACTTCTCTCACAAGCAAAACATGGTCACTCTTTGGGTGTTAATCACATAGCGATGTGAACTAGATTATTGACTCTAGTAAACCCTTTGGGTATTAGTCACATGCAGATGTGAACTAATCACATAAAGATGTGAACTATTGGTGTGAAATCGCATGATAGTGTAAACTAGATTATTGACTCTAGTGCAAGTGGGAGATTAAAGAAAATATGCCCTAGAGGCAATAATAAAGTTGTTATTTATACTTCCTTATATCATGATAAATGTTTATTATTCATGCTAGAATTATATTAACCGGAAACTTAGTACATGTGTGAATACATAGACAAACAAAGTGTCCCTGGTATGCCTCTACTTGACTTGCCCGTTAATTAAAGATGGTCATGTTTCTTGACCATAGACATGTGTTGTCATTTGAAGAATGGGATCACCTCATTAGAGAATGATGTGATGGACAAGACCCATCTGTTAGCTTAGCACTATGATCATTTAGTTTATTACTATTGCTTTCTTCATGACTTATACATGTTCCTGTAACTATGAGATTATGCAACTCCCGAATACCGGAGGAACACTTGGTGTGCTATCAAACATCCCAACGTAACTGGTTGATTATAAAGATGCTCTACAGGTGTCTCCGATGGTGTTTGTTGAGTTGTCATAGATCGAGATTAGGAATTGTCACTCCGATTGTCGGACAGGTATCTCTGGGCCCTCTCGGTAATGCACATCACTATAAGCCTTGCAAGCAATGTGACTAATGAGTTAGTTGCGGGATGATGCATTACAAAACAAGTAAAGAGATTTGCCGGTGATAAGATTGAACTAGGTATGATGATACCGACGATCAAATCTCGGGCAAGTAACATACCAATGACAAAGGGAACAACGTATGTTGTCGTGCGGTTTGACCGATAAAGATCTTCATAGAATATGTAGGAGCCAATATGAGCATCCAGGTTCCACTATTGGTTATTGACCGGAGATATGTCTCGGTCACGTCTACATAGTTCCCGAACCCGTAAGGTCCGCACGCTTAACGTTCGATGATGATATGTATTATGAGTTATGTGATTTGATGTATTGAAGTTTGTTCAGAGTCCCGGATGAGATCACGGACATGGCGAGGAGTCTCAAAATGGTCGAGATGTAAAAATTGATATATTGGAAGGCCATATTCGGACATCGGAAAGGTTCTGAGTGGTTCGGGCATTTTTCGGAGTACCGGAGAGTTACGGGAATTCGCCGGGGGAAGTATTGGGCCTTCATGGGCCTTAGTGGAAAGGAGAGAAGGGCCACATGGGGAGGCCACCCCCCATGGGCTTGTCCGAATTGGACTAGGGAGGGGGCGGCGCCCCCGTCTTTCCTTCTCCCTCTCCTCTCCTTCCTTCTTCTCCTACTTGGACTAGGAAAGGGGGGAAACCTACTCCTACTAGGAGTAGGAATCCCCCCTTGGGCGCCCCCCTTGAGGCCGGCCCTCCTCCTCCTCCCCTCCTTTATATACGGGGGAGGGAGGCACCCCATAGACACACAAGTTGATTGTTTAGCCGTGTGCGGTGCCCCCCTCCATAGAATTCCACCTCGGTCATATCATTGTAGTGCTTAGGCGAAGCCCTGTGTCGGTAACTTCATCATCACCGTCAACACGCCGTCGTGCTGACGGAACTCTCCCTCGGCCTCATCTGGATCAAGAGTATGAGGTACGTCACTGAGCTGAACGTGTGCAGATCGCGGAGGTGCTGTGCGTTCGGTACTTGATCGGTTGGATCGTGAAGACATTCGACTGCATCAACCGTGTTTCATAATGCTTCCGCTTCGGTCTATGAGGGTACGTAGACATACTCTCCCCCTCTCGTTGCTATGCATCTCCTATATAGATCTTGCCTGATCGTAGGAAAATTTTGAAATACCGTGTTCCCCAACAGCATCTTCACTAGGAAGAACGGAAAATTGTTCTTTCATAACAAATTCAACAAAGCGGCATTAATTTCATAAGATTCCGCACTAGTGGCGGGAGCAATTGGAGTACTAATAAAATCATTATTATTAGTGTTGGAAAAGTCACACAACTTGGTACATTCTTGAGACATCGTGACAAATCAAGCAATCTAGCACACAAGCAAACGAAAAGCAAACGAAAAGACGAACGAAAAAAGGGCGAATATAAAGGAAAATATTCTTGTATAGCCTCCATCTTGAAGTAGTAGAAGAGAGTAGATGATAAGTTAACCAAGTATCATCGCATAGCATAAATCTTACCCGGCGATCCTCCCCTCGTCGCCCTGTGAAAGAGCGATCACCGGGTTGTATCTGGCACTTGGAAGGGTGTGTTTTAATAAGTATCCGGTTCTAGCTGTCATAAGGTCAAGGTACAACTCCGGGTCGTCCTTTTACCGAGGGGCACGACTATTCGAATAGATAAACTTCCCTACAGGGGTGCACCACATTTCCCAACACGCTCGATCCCCTTTGGCCGGACACTCTTTCCTGGGTCATACCTGGCCTCGGAAGATCAACACGTCGCAGCCCTACCTAGGCACAACATAGAGGTCAGCACGCCGGTCTAAATCCTATGGCGCAGGGGTCTAGGCCCATCGCCCATTGCACACCCGCACGTTGCGTGGGCGGCCGGAAACAGACCTAGCCTCCCTAATACAAGAGCAGGCGTTCCAATCCAATCCGGCGCGCGCCGCTCAGTCGCTGACGTCACGAAGGCTTCGGCTGATACCACGACGTCGAGTGCCCATAACTGTTCTCGCGTAGTTGGCTAGTGCGTATAGGACAGTGGCCAGACTTAGATCAAATACCAAGATCTCGTTAAGCGTGTTATTTTGAAGTAACCGCGGACGCCGACCAGGGCCAGGCCCACCTCTCTTCTAGGTGGTCTCAACCTGCCCTGTTGCTCTACCACGAAGTAACAGTCGGGGGCCGTCAGGAACCCAGGCCCACCACTACCTGGATGGAACCACCTGCCCCTTCAGCCCCCACATCGGAATCACTTGCGGGTACTCTACGAGCCGAACCGACTTTAGTCACCACATGTATCACATATTTATGTATAAGTATATACCTATGATCACTCCCAAGTGATCACGGCCCGATAGTATAGCATGGCAGACGGACAAGAATGTAGGGCCACTGATGATAAACTAGCATACTATACTATGCGTTTAGGATTACAGGTAAAGTATCAACAACTGAAGCAACAATGACAGGCTATGCAACAGAATAGGATTAACCGAAAGTAGTATCATGCTACACTACTCTAATGCAAGCAGTAGAGAGAAGAATAGGCGATATCTGGTGATCAAGGGGGGGCTTGCCTGGTTGCTCTGGCAAGGAGGGGGCGTCAACAACGCAGTCGAACTGGGTAGAAGCGGCGTCGGTCTCAAGGTCTAGCGAGAGAAAAGGGGGAAGAAACAATAAATAGAATGCAAATAGATGCATATCGATGCATGACATGACAAGTAACGATGCTAGGAGTGCCCTAACGCAGTAGGAGGTGATACCGGTGTAGGGGGGAAACATCCGAAAAAATATCCCCGATGTTTCGCGTTTTCGGACAGATGAATCGAAGGGGGATGTTGCGTGTTTGCTATGCTAGGGATGCGTGGTGGACGAACGGACTGCGTATTCGGATTCGTCTCATTGTCCAGAGCAACTTTCATATACAAAACATTTTCATCGAAGTTGCGGTTTAATTACTGCGATTTTTGCAAGTTTTAACATTTTTCTAAAAACCTGGAATTTATTTAATTCGAAAATTAAATAGATAAACGTTATGCGTACACACCGTGAGCTAGCCATAGTGGCTTACAAGTGGGGTCATTGGACCCTGTTGACTACCCACTCAGCGGTCAACGCTGACTAGTCAACTGATGAATAGTGAACGATGGGACCCCTATGTCATTGACACGGTACTAAACCGAGTTGTTAATTTAGTTTAATTAAAAGTGGGGCCGTATGTAATAGACTCATGCCCTTTTTTACAGGGTGTTTAGTGTAAAAGGGGGATTAGGCCCCTAATTAAACAGGGGAGGGGGATCCACTGAGCAGAGACCCAGGCCGGCCACGGTTGGGCTCACGCGCGCGGCGTCACATAGGAACGTCGGCGGCTAGCAAGAAGCGCCCCGGGGTTGGGTCGGCATCGGGCTGGGCCGGTGGCTGGCGGGGCCGACGGCGAGCGGGAGCGGGGCGGGCACGGCCACGCATGGGGGCTGCGCCGGCAGCAGGCAGCAGCGGGCGAGGCCGCGGGAAGCAGCAGCGGCGCAGCAATACTGTTGCAGCAGCAGTTCAGCGGCAGGGGACGGGGCTGCACCGGGAAGCGCAGCGGCCAGCGAGGAGCGGCGGTGCGGATGAGGCAGAGCACGGCGGGCGGGCGGCTGTGAGGCCACGGCGGGTGAGCGGCCAGCAAGCGGGCGAGCGCGAGCCGTAGCGTTCGTAGCTGCAGGCAGCGGGCAGAGTAGGGGCTACAGGAGCGCGGCCTCGCGCAGCAGGCGTGCTCGAGGCACGCGCGCGGTCGACGGTGGTCGCAGTTAGGCAGGCAGTGCACGTGCGGGAGGAAAGGGCTCGGGCCAGGTGGGCAGCAGCGTCTACGGCGACGAAATTAAGAGAATGACAGATGGGGAGGAGGCGGCAGCTCACAGGGGCCCTGTAGAGGTGCATAACGAGCTCAGGGGAGGCCCGGTGACGACGAATTCGATGGAGGTCTCCGGCGGGTGCAAGGTCGAGGACGACACGGATCCGGCGAGGCAGGGGGCTCCGGCCCCAGTTCCTTGCCGTGGGTGAAACAGCGGAGTACGTTGGAGCAAACGAGCATGGCCCTAGGGCGCAGGGTGGCCGGGGAGCGCGCGGGGAGGCAGCCTGTGGCGATGATAGCGGCGGGTGCGCGCTGTGGGGGGGAGAGGGACGAGAGGAGGGGGATTGAGAGCGCTAGGGTTCGAGGGAGGGAGGCGCGGCGTCTTGTTGGAGTCCAGGGGTAGCCGGATGGCCGACACGTAGCCAGGCGCGGCCGTGGCGCCGCCGGATGCCTGCCACGGTGTCCCGGTGAACAGAGAAAGAAGATGAGGACGGGGAAGTCGGGTTGGGCCGGCTATGGTGCTGGATGGGCTAACACTTTCACCAGATCAGCGTCCTTACTTTTATCTTTCTTTCTTTTAAAAATCATATTTCTGTCTATTTGTTTCTGTTTTGCATTTTATTTCTGTAGTAAAAGACTTTTGTTCGCATCGAGACTTGGCACATAAATCAAATGCAATACTTTGAAGAAGCACCCAAAGTTTGAGGGCATTTGGAAATATATAACCATTTGTTTATTTTTGAGAATGTTAATTTTGTTATTTTGGACCATTTATAATTTCCTAGGGATTTATCTGTGAGCCAAATGATGTTGGATTCTACATCATACTGGTTGGTGGAAGTTTTAGAATAATATGAACATTTTAGTTTTTTTCCTATTTGAGGAATTAATAATTTGACTTTATTTTAAATTTGAATTTGAGGTCGGTTTGGGGACAAAGTGATGA
Source organism: Triticum urartu (assembly GCF_003073215.2). NCBI lineage: Eukaryota > Viridiplantae > Streptophyta > Magnoliopsida > Poales > Poaceae > Triticum > Triticum urartu. The sequence goes on from NC_053025.1 coordinate 276,193,697, forward strand.
TTAGCAAATTTTAATTATGATGATGTGGCATCATTAAAAGGAGTTTACTGTAGCATGTCACCCGGGGTGTTACAGAGCTAGTGTGCTTGACACGCCAGCTGTGGACTGTAGCCGACTCACCTTCTTGCGTAAGCCATAGGCGTACTATACTCTGATGCTGCTACAAGATATTTTGTACTGCATCTCACATGGTTGGTGATACTAAAACTGTGTGTGATCTACTTGAGTTTTCATCTTGATTTGAATTACATAATGAGGTCACACAGGCAATGGAGGGTGTTTGAATTGCTAGAACTTTTATCTGCAGTGAACATGCAACTATATGTGTGTCGTAAAAAAATTGAAGTTATTCAGGGTTCGTTTGGACATTTTATACATTAACTTGGTTTTCTAGCCATTTCAGGTGCACAATTCAAAATTAAACTAGATGCACATGCTCCGGTGCACCAACATGGGTTGTAAAATCATATATGTGTCCATGGGTTTATGCTTATGTCCCATGCAAGAAATTGGGATGAATTTCAAACACCATGACACCGTGCCTCTCCGACAAACGTTGAGGTACTTGCTTTTGTAATTCTAGTAAATCCAAACCCGTCTGAAATTCATGAACCTTGGCATGCTATCATGGAATGGCATCAAAATGTTGGGGTAAAAATATTGTCCCATTTGGGGCAGGTTATGGTATAAGTTTCTCACAAATCAGAGCTTCTCATAAGAAGCCTCATTGTTTCGTTCGGGAAACGTTTCACCTTTGTGGACAAAATGATATTCGTCGCCTCTTCTTACTTTCAATTTTTACCTGGTGTCAACATAGAATAACAAGAGTGTCATGTTAAATTTTGGAATTTTTGGGGATCGTTTGGACATTTTTATACATTACTGAGTTTTCTAGGCATTTATGTGCATAATTCAAAATTGAACTACATGCACATACTCCAGTGCATAAAACCAGGTTGGAAAATCAAATATGTGTCCTTGGTTGCAAGCTTAGGTCACATGCAAGAAATGAGAATGAATATCAAACACCTTGACACTGTCGCTCGGCCGCTAACATTGAGATACATGGTTTTAAAATTTTAGTAAATCGAATACTCGTCCGAAATTCATGAAACTTGCCATCATATCATGGAATGGCATCGACATGTTGTGGTAAAAATATTTTACTATTTGGGGCAGGTTTGGGTATAAGCTTCTCGCAAACCAGAGATTCTCTCACAACAAGCCTGATGGTTTCGGTAGGGAACGTGCCACCTTGGGGGACGAAACGATATTTGTTGCCCCTTCTTACTTTAATTTTTTTTTGTCAACATAGAACAACAAGAGTGTTGTGTCAATTTTTTGAATTTTTCGGGGTTCGCTTGGACATTTTTATACATTAACTGAGTTTTCTATGCATTTATGTGCATAATTCAAATTTGAACTACATGCACATGCTCCAGTGCATATAAATGGGTTCATAATTGAAATTTGTGTCCTTGGTTACATGCTTAAGTCCCATGCAAGAAATGAGAATGAATGTCAAACACCTTGCCACTGCCGCGTGGCCGCTAACATTGAGATACATGGTTTTTAAATTCTAGTAAATCGAAAGCACGTCTGAAATTTATGAAACTTGACATGCTAGCATAGAACGTCATCAACATGTCATGGTAAAAAAAATTCCCATTTGGGACAGGTTGGGGTATAAGCTTCTCACAAACCAAAACTTCTCACAACAAGCCTCATGGTTATGCACTACAAGAAACCTGTTAATCTATGATGGATTTCTAGTGATGGTTTCAGAAACCGTCATCAATGGTACTCCATCGGTGACAGGTAGCCCAAATCCATCATGGATCATCAAGAGGACGACGACCCTTCAAAACAGGTGATGATTTTATGACAAACCTTGTCTCGCCGTCATAATCCTAACATGTAAATCATCATGGATTTACCAGCGGGTTTTTGTTCTTTTTTTTACTCCAATTTTGAACAAGTCATTGATGTTTACCCCTAATGTGCCATGCTCAAGATAGTCCACATTATTGAAATGATTCGGGCCCAACCTGTCAAGTTGATATGGGATGCAGAGATCTCAGGTTATCATATAGGACTCGAACGGTCGGCTCGCATTAGACCCCAGCCGTCATGATAACGTGGGTCACTCCTCTTTGACATGACTGTTGCTATTGGACCCACCAGCCCAATGTTATTCTTTTTATGTGCTTAGGGGGCCCTATAGCTTGGCCCATGTTCACGCACCCACAAATCATGCAACTCAATATCCAAAAATACTATTTCAGGTTTTTTTGAAAAATTCTTTGTCTTTTCAATTTTTGTTCCAAATCTGAAGAAAAAAAATCTGTTTTTTCAAATTTGTTCACAATTTTTTGTTCCAATTTTTTTTAAAAATCGTGCTTTAAAAATAGTTTGCAAATTTTAAAAGCATCCCATTTCAAAAATAAATTCATAAAATAAAAAATTGTTTTGAAATTTTCAAAAGTTGTTTGCATTTTTAAAAAAATGTTTGGAATTTTAAAATAATATTTCTAGTCTTGAAAAATATAGAATACAATGGTTGGAAATGTTCAAAACGTGTTCACATTTTCATAAAATGTTCCCAGTTTTAAAAAATATTTGTATTTTTGAAAAAAATTGTGTTTTATAAAATGTCCATAAAATGTTCCGAGTATTAGAAAATATTTGTATATTTTAATTATTTCACAATTTGTTTTTCAAAATATCAAAAAATATTCGTGCTTAATTTTTTTGCCAATTTTAAAAAAGGTTCATCAAATCAGAAATTGTTCGGAAAATTACAAAGTTGTTCGCATTTTCAAAAAATGTTCCCAGTAAAAAATATACAAATTATAAAATGTTCGTAAATGTTTCAAACTCGTTCACGTTTTAAATAAATGTTCCCATTTTAAGAAAATATTTGTGTTTTTCAAATAATGTTCAGAAATTTTATAAACTGTTTGTGCTTTCAAAAATATTCGCTTTTCATTAAATTTTGAAATTTTTTAAAATAAAAAACCGTTGCTATAGTCATGCCAAATGGGGCAATCGCTACAACATGTTAAATGGGCCGGCTCACTGGCAACTCTGGTGCGATGGAGATTCCATCATGCAGCAGATATGCTCTAACCCGTCAAAAGAAAAAACAGACCAACACTATGTGCTCAAAGCTAGGCTTTTACGATATTTATTAGCAATTAAATCATTAGAAAAATAAGAGAATTTGCTTTCACTAATGAGTAGTGAGTTTATACACCATGCCATCTAAGTATTCGATTATGTAAAGCTTGTTGACCTATTTTCGATCAATTTCATCCAGAATTTGAAATATATAAATATGGATTCACATGAACAATTTATGTAGAATAGGAACACGCTGTAACTAACAATCACAACCAGAAAAGAATTATATGAGACTAGGTCTCACGGGTTAGCATGTGAGACCCACCCTGATGGATGACACGTGGCATTTACAAATCACAACCAAGGTAACAAAACGCCAAATCTGGATCAATATCAGCCATAGCTCAAATAATTCATCAATCGGCAAAAATTCATCATACATAGCGGTCATAAATTCAAAGAAAGGCTAGCTTAAGTTTCTAAATTGCTAGAACACTTGAATCAGCATATACAATCAGCTATAGCATTAGACCACGTATCAACTAGAGTTGCTAGACCAAAACACCTAAGCACTACTGGATGCATCACAGTTTTCTTTTGTTTACAACAGTTCACCCAACTTGCACTTCATCCCAGGTTTAGTCGATAGATCCTCAGTAATGTCATCAGTGGCATGTGCACATGATGAAGAAGCTGTCGATTTTTCTCCCCCTTACTGTTAATCTGTTCCTCCACCGAAGCAGACCATCTAGATAAAACCATTCTGTCAGGCTCTTTCTCCTCGTCAAACTCTTCCCTGCATGGATCATAGAAGAACTAAAGCTCTAGTCATTGACAGAGTGCTGAAGTGAAAATGTGGATAGGACAGAAATGCAGTGTTCCGTTTGCCTCTACAACAAAGCGACCTACCAATGTATTTGAGGTATGATATTACCATGGAACGTGTGAAAAAAACACATGATAAAACTAATCTGTATGTGAAAACATTTTATAAAACAACAGTAGTTTCAGTATCATGCTACTACTGTGGGACATTGGGAAATCATCTGCTAATTTTAATTAGCAAAATTGTATATAAAGTTTTTTAATGTGTATTATAAGCTAGTAAGTAACTAGAATCATCTATGACCACCTAGTTTTTTATTGTGCAAGAGTCATCATAACTACTAATATTCTATAAAGGCTGTTGGAAGGCAAGGGGAACCAAAAAAAATTATTTCCGATGCAAACATCAAGCTGAGGTATAGTTTTAGAAGACATTACTGGCCCATAAGAAGCCAAATATTTTTTTAGCAAAGCATCAATATATGGAAAACACAGATGAACCTGTGCTTGATGTTAATGCTGCATGACAATTCCTGCCGAAAATCCTTTGTGCCATTAATACTGGAGCTAGCAGTTCAGTCAAGACCTGTAATAGTTGATCAACACTAAGCTGGCAATAAATATATTGTAATCGACAATATGGAAACACAAGGGCAGTCTAAAAATGAGAAAAATGGCATTGGGGTGCATTGTTCCATTGGCCCTTGCCTTGAACAAGGAACATTATGAGTCTATCAGGATAGTAAATTCTCAAGGTTTAAAGCATAGTTTGCAGCCTTGTCTTCCTCTAAGCCATCACCATCCTTAAAAACAAGCGTAGAGCCAATCATTACCAACGGTATAGTTTTAGAAGACATTACTGGCCCATAAGAAGCCAAATATTTTTTTAGCAAAGCATCAATATATGGAAAACACAGATGAACCTGTGCTTGATGTTAATGCTGCATGACAACTCCTGCCAGAAATCCTTTGTGCCATTAATACTGGAGCTAGCAGTTCAGCCAAGACCTGTAATAGTTGATCAACACTAAGTTGGCAATAAATACATTGTAATCGACAATATGGAAACACAAGGACAGTCTAAAAATGAGAAAAATGGCATTGGGGTGCATTGTTCCATTGGCCCTTGCCTTGAACAAGGAACATTATGAGTCTATCAGGATAGTACATTCTCAAGGTTTAAAGCATAGTTTGCAGCCTCATCTTCCTCTATGCCATCACCATCCTTAAAAACAAGCGTAGAGCCAATCATTACCAACGGTAGGATCATTCCAAGTTTGCTTCTTATAATCTTGTCGATGACCTCCCTAAGCTGCGTGGCCTTAGTGTTAACATCCAGTAGAAGAGGGGTCTGATGCATTCAGTTTCATTTTCATGTCAGATACAAAAAGAGAGGAATAACATATAAGAACATGGTATCTTAAGACACTCCAAAATACCTCAGAGCAGACATAGCATGATTTATTCGGTTCAAAAGAGTTCTACAGGCATCAGGAGCAACTTCCTTGTAGAATGTTCAAGACAATATGTCATTCTGTAGCATCCCAAAAAACAAAGTTACAGTGCTTTACTGTATTGCCAGTGAGGAAGGCACATAAACGCATAAATAACATATGATACCATGTAAAAAAGGGATGCGAGAAAAGTGGCAACAGCAGCAGTCTTTTCAAATTACCATATCTAGAAAGCAGGTACACTGAACTATAAACTTTAGGAAGAGTTCACTAAAGTGAAGGTTGCAGAAGTTATCTCGATTAAAGGTGAAACGGTAAATATTTTATCAGCAGACAATCTTTCACTAATATAAGCTTTCCTATTTCCATTACTTGTCTGGTGTGTGCAGAAGTATATTAAACATAAAAAATGTTAATGCCAAGCAAGATAGCCCGAATATCGATGCCCGGCACCACAGAATCATGCTTCTGACATGTTTGGGCACCTTCTATACTTTTAGAGATGATGCTCAGTATAATTAATGATGAAACGTTGAGACATGCTAATCGTTATGTCAAATCAGGTGAATAACCCACATCATATTAGTAAATGATTTTTAAAAAGTCTGAAATATTTGTAAATGTATGTGTTGTTTCAGAAACTTCTGAAGGGCTAAAAGAGTAAGCACCATACATAATGACAGGAGGACTATTCTTGCTTGGATAGACAATAACTGAGGAATGTAGAAATCTTACAATAGAGAAATCCTTCACTAATATTCCTTCCCTCTTGCGGCAGTCTGGTAATGGTATATGAAACTTGGCACACACAACAATATCACATGCACGTCACCACATACATCAACTCTCACCTCAAGGAAGATGGCACCAGTGAAGTGCCCAAAATATGTAATCCAATCAAGAACCTGCAAATAAAAAAGAGGTAGTGATTTCAGAGAAGAGCGACAAAAGCCCCAAAACAGAGCATGAAGATCGGTCATCTACTCCATTTAGTGTTATGTAAGAACAAATGTAAACATTTATTTAAAGCTTCAAGAGACCTACAATGAACCAACAATAAGTAGCCTATATCATCAGAACAATATGTAGAAATACTTGGGCATGCAGCAGAAATAATGCCTTGATTGGCACTATGAGATACTAATTTACTGAAATGATTTCTAGTAGAAATAAGTTCACACATGTCAATAGCAGTAAGTTTACTACAAATATATCAACTTCTAAACAAAAAAGTGCCTCACTGAAAGGATCGAGATGGACCTAGAGGGGGGTGAATAGGCACAATTACAAATTTTAATTATTACTTAGCAATTTTAGGCAATAGTGTGGAATATGAAAGTGAGCCTAACAATTGCAAGTGATGGTAAGAGCTAAGCAAGATAACCAAGTAACACAAGTATGTAAGTAAGTAAGAATATGATATAAGTGCTAAGAGACAAGTAACCACAAGTAGAGAGTTAGGGTTGGGAATAACCGCAACTCCGGGAGACGAGGATATATGCCGATGTTCACTTCCTTGGAGGGAAGCTACGTCACCGTTAGAGAGGTGGATGTTACCACGAAGGTACACCAACGCCACAAAGGCTCACCCTATTCTCCCTTTGAGACAACACCACGAAGGCGTTTCTCAACCACTAGTGGTAGACCTTGGGGTGGTCTCCGAACCTTCACAAACTTTCCGGGGGTAATCACAATGGTTGATTCCTCTCCAAATGACTCCTACAGCCTAGGAGTCTCCAACCTCCAAGAGTAACAAGAACTATGGAGAAAAGCTCAACACTTGCTCAAATCACAAATTCCTTTGGTGCAAAGGTGGGGAAGGAGTGGATCTATCACTTGATCGGACAACTTCTCTCAAGTGCTCTCAAATCCCTTGGGGATCTAAGATTTGGTGTGGAGGAGTGAGAGAGAGAGTGAAATGTGTTCTTAGCAAGCTCAAAGTGAATGGTCAACCCTATCCTGTGGGAGGGAGAAGGCTATATATAGTGTGAGTGCAAAACAGACCGTTGAGCCACTTAGTGCATACGGGCTGATGGACGTCCGGTGGGTACCGGACGACCGGTGACTCAGATTGGACCGGACGTCCGGCAGGGCCTCCGGTCGTCCGGTCGCTAGAGCATCTACCAGGGGCACAGACGGGGTATGAGTATCACAGTGAGCGGACGTCCGGAAGGCGCCGGTCGTCCGAAGTCCGGATGTCCGGTGTGGTCGGAAATCCGCTAATAAGTATTCTGTTGAAGTGCACCAGATTTCCGGAGGTGAGCGGACGTCCGGTGACCGAACATCCGGTGGGATCGGACATCCGCTAATATCGATTCTGTGGAGATGCACCGGACAACCGGGGAGAGCCGGAAGCCCGGTTGGCTGAGAGAGGCCGGACGTTCGTAGACTTTCGGTCATCTGGTGATAGTTGAACCCATTATCTTAGAGTCCACCAATATTTGTGCATAAGTTTAGAGGAAGAATTTTGAGATGATATGTGAGGGAATTTTGTGTGTTTGAGCAAGTTCTTTCACGAAATCCAAGGATCCCCTTGGGATCCCTATACTCAAGAACAAACCGAAAAAGGAGCCAAAGCTTTCTGTCTTTGTCTTGTGTCTCTGCTCTTGAGTGATATATGTATATATGTTTATGTCCGTAATCATGATCCACACACAGCCCTTGCGACATAATCCTGAGATATACTTGATAAACATGATTAGTCCCAGCATGCATGTTGTCATCAACATCAAAATATGATTAACAGCATGATTGCACTTTCACTCACCCTGAAGTTGCATAGTTACTTCAGAAAACTGTAGCAACACACATCTTACATCAATTTCAAATCATATACAGAGATTATCAAACAAACATTCACAAGCAACCATCACAAGAATTGTGAAGGCACAATTAGGTATAAGGAACACAAAATTAAGTTTTTTGTTCAGCTAGCATGACTGACTCAAAATGAAAGCATCAATGTGATGCCATTGGATTAGAGGAAACTGGAAGGCCTTAAGAGTGCTTGCCTTCACTGCCCCTTACTAAGTAGAGGAAATTTTTCAGAAAGATAAAACCTTTTAGTTCGGCCAACTGTGAGCTTGAGCCTCGGAGTGACACTTGCGTAGGATCTGTTCCTGTTCATGCTCAGGTACACAACGTCTAATAACACCATCTACTCCTTCTTTATAAAGATGTGGATCATCCCAGAAGTAATGTCTTAAATCATAGAAAAACTTTTTCTTTTGCTGGTATGTGAAACTAGGTGGTATAAATTTAGCAACAATGTAATTAGTATAATCAGCATACCATGGAGCAGTATGAGAAGCATTTATGACATTTAATTGTTCATCAGGAAAGCTATCATCAATAGGTAGTGGGTCATCAAGAACATTTACTAACCTAGACAAGTTGTCTACAACTGGGTTCTCAGCTCCCTTTCTATCAATAATATGCAAATCAAATTCTTGTAGCAAGAGAACCCATCTAATAAGTCTAGGTTTAGCATCTTTCTTTTCCATAAGATATTTAATAGCAGCATGATCAGTGTGAATAGTTACTTTAGAATCAACAATATAAGGTCTAAACTCATCACAAGCAAATACAACTACTAAGAATTCTTTTTCAGTAGTAGCATAATTTCTCTGAGCATTGTCTAGAGTTTTACTAGCATATTGAATAACATTTAGTTTCTTATCTACTCTTTGCCCTAGAACAACACCTACAGCATAATCACTAGCATCACACATAATTTCAAAAGGTAAATTCCAATCCGGTGGCTGAACAATAGGTGCAGAGATCAATGCTTTCTTAAGTATTTCAAATTCTTCTACGCAATCATCATCAAAAACAAATGGTATATCTTTTTGTAATAAATTAGTCAGAGGCCGAGAAATTTTTCAGAAGTCCTTAATGAACCTCCTATAAAAACCGGCGTGACCAAGGAAACTTCTTATACCTTTGATGTCCTTGGGATATGGCATCTTTTCAATAGCATCAACCTTAGCTTTATCAACTTCAATACCTCTTTAAGAAACTTTATGCCCCAAGACAATACCTTCATTAACCATAAAGTGGCACTTCTCCCAATTCAAGACAAGGTTAGTTTCTTCACATGTCTGTAAAACTCGATCAAGGTTGCTTAAGCAATCATCAAAAGAGGATCCATAGACGGAGAAATCGTCCATGAAAACCTCACAAATATTTTCACAAAAGTCAGAGAATATAGCCATCATGCATGTTTGGAAGGTAGCGGGTGCATTACATAAACCAAAAGGCATACGTCTATAAGCAAAAGTACTGAACGGGCAAGTAAAAGTGGTCTTAGATTGATCATCAGCTGACACATGTATTTGAGAAAAACCAGAATAACCATCTAGAAAGCAAAAATGTGTATGTTTGGATAATCTTTCTAGCATTTGATCAATAAAAGGTAAGGGGTAATGATCCTTTTTAGTAGCCTTATTTAATTTGCGGAAATCAATTACCATCCTATAGCCTGTAATAATTCTTTTCGGAATCAATTCATCTTTATCATTAGGAACGACAGTAATACCTCCCTTTTTAGGGACACAATGGACAGGACTTACCCACTGACTATCAACAATGGGATAAATTATACCTGCCTCAAGGAGCTTTAGTATTTCCTTTCTTACCACTTCTTTCATCTTAGGATTCAGCCGTCGTTGGTGATCACGAACTGGTTTGGCATCTTTCTCCAAAAAAAATTGTGTTGACATAGTGTGGGACTAATGCCCTTAAGATCATCGAGAGTATATCCAATAGCAGCACGGTGCTTCTTCAGAGTTTTCAATAATCTCTCTTCTTCATGCTCTGAAAGGTTAGCACTAATAATAATAGGATATATCTTTTTCTCATCAAGATAAGCATATTTAAGAGTATCATGTAACGGTTTGAGCTCAAACACAGGATAACCCTTGGGTGGAGGAGGATCCCCTGGGATTTCGACAGGCAAATTGTGTTTCAGGATGGGTTCCTGTTTAAAGAATACTTCATCTATTTCCCTTCTTTCATTCATAAACATATCATTTTCATGGTCTAGCAAATACTGTTCTAAAGGATCACTAGGAGGCACGACAATAGAAGCAAGACCAATAATTTCATCTTTACTAGGCAATTCCTCTTCATGGTGTTGTCTACAGAATTTAGAAAAATTAAATTCATGAGACATATCACCTAAACCAACAGTAACAACATCCTTTTCGCAATCTATCTTAGCATTAACTGTGTTCAAGAAGGGTCTACCAAATATAATGGGACAAAAGCTATCTTGTGGGGAACCAGGAACAAGAAAATCAGCAGGATATTTAGTTTTCCCACACAATACTTCAACATCTCTAACAATTCCAATTGGTGAAATAGTATCTCTATTGGCAAGTTTAATTGTGACATCAATATCTTCTATCTCAGCAGGTGCAATATCATGCATAATTTCTTTGTATAAGTCATGAGGTATAGCACTAGCACTGGCACCCATATCACATAAGCCATGATAACAATGATCTCCTATTTTAACAGAAATAACAAGCATGCCTACCACGGGCATATGTTTATCTTTAGCACAAGTTTTAGCAATTCTAGCAGTCTCATTACAGAAATGAATAACATGCCCATCAATATAATCGACAAGAGATCCTTAACAATAGCAATATTAGGTTCTACTTTAACTTGCTCAGGAGGTATATAAGTTCTAATATTGCTCTTACGAACCACAGTTGAAGCTTTAGCATGATCTTTTATCCTAACAGGAAAAGGTGGTTTTTCAACATAAGCAGTAGGAACAATAGGATCATTATAAGTGACAGTCTTTTCTTCAACTTTAATAGGTGCAGCTACTTTTACTTCTATGGGAGGATGATATTTAAACCACTTCTCACTAGGGAGATCAACATGAGTAGCAAAAGATTCACAGAAAGAAGCTACTATTTCAGAGTCAAGTCCATATTTAGTGCTAAATTTATGGAAAACATCGGTATCCATAAAAGATTTAACACAATCAAACATAGGTGTCATACCTGACCCCTTACCTTTGTCGAGGTCCCAATCTTCAGAGCTGCGTTTAATTCTTTCCAATAAATCGCATTTGAATTCAATAGTCTTCATCATAAAAGAGGTAGCACAAGAAGTATCAAGCATGGTGTGATTATTATCAGAAAGCCGAGCATAAATTTTTTGAATAATTATTTCTCTTGGAAGCTCATGATTTGGGCATGAATATAACATTGATTTAAGCCTCCCCCAAGCTTGAGCGATGCTTTCTCCTTCGTGAGGCCAAAAATTATATATATATATATAATTGCGATCACGATGATAAAGATGCATAGGATAAAACTTCTGATGAAATTCCAATTTCAATCGTTTGTAGTTCCATGATCCCATATCATCACATAGCCTATATCATATCAATGCATCTCCCTTCAAAGATAAAGGGGAGACCTTCTTCTTAATAACATCATCGAGCACACCTGCAAGCTTAAATAATCCACAAACTTCATCCACATATATTAGGTGCTCATCAGGATGCATTGTACCGTCTCCTGCAAAAGGATAGCTAGCAGTTTTTCTATCATACCCGAAGGAATCTCAAAGTAGACATTTTCATTTTTAGTAGGTTTAATAGGTTGAGGAGCAACTCTTTGCTCTACCGGTCGGGGTGAAGATACCCCGAACAAGCCCCTCATAGGATTACTTTCCATAGTAACAAGTGACAGTAAATTTCAGCACACTATATAAATTTTTCCTTACCAAATTCCACCTACCAAAGGCTCTTCACTCCCCGGCAACGGCGCCAGAAAAGAGTCTTGATGACCCACAAGTATAGGGGATCTACCGTAGTCCTTTCGATAAGTAAGAGTGTCGAACCCAACGAGGATTAGAAGGAAATGATAAGCGGTTTTCAGCAAGGTATTCTCTGCAAGCACTAAAATTATAGGTAACAGATAGTTTTGTGATAAGATAATTTGTAACGAGCAACAAGTAACAAAAGTAAATAGAGTGCAGCAAGGTGGCCCAATCCTTTTTGTAGCAAGGACAAGCCTGGACAAATTCTTATATAGAGAAAAGCGCTCCCGAGGACACATGGGAATTATCGTCAAGTTAGGTTTCATCACGTTCATATGATTCGCGTTCGGTACTTTGATAATCTGATATGTGGGTGGACCAGTGCTTGGGTACTATCCTTACTTGGACAAGCATCCCACTTATTATTAACCTCTATTCCGAGCATCCACAACTACAACAAAAGTATTAAGGTAAACCTAACCATAGCATGAAACATATGTATCCAAATCAGCCCCTTACGAAGCAACACATAAACTAGGGTTTAAGCTTCTGTCACTCTAGAAACCCATCATCTACTTAATACTTCCCAATGCCTTCCTCTAGGCCCAAATAATGGTGAAGTGTCATGTAGTCGACATTCACATAACACCACTAGAGGAGAGACAACATACATCTCATCAAAATATCGAACGAATACCAAATTCACATGACTACTAATAGCAAGACTTCTCCCATGTCCTCAGGAACAAACGTAACTACTCACAAAGCATATTCATGTTCATAATCAGAGGGGTATTAATATGCATATAGGATCTGAACATATGATCTTCCACCAAATAAACCAACTAGCATCAACTACAAGGAGTAATTAACACTAATAGCAACCCACAGGTACCAATCCCAGACTTGGAGACAAGAATTGGATACAAGAGATGAACTAGGGTTTGAGAGGAGATGGTGCTGGTGAAGATGTTGATGGAAATTGACCCCTCCCGATGAGAGGATCGTTGGTGATGACGATGGCGATGATTTCCCCCTCCCGAAGGGAAGTTTCCCCGGCAGAACAGCTCCGCCAGAGCCCTAGATTGGTTCCACCAAGGTTCCGCCTCTTGGCGGTGGAGTCTCGTCCCGGAAGCTTGCTTATGATTTTTTCCTCATCGAAAGACTCCATATAGCATAAGATGGGCATCAGAGGGCCACCAGGGGGCCCACGAGGCAGGGGGCATGCCCCCCACCCTCGTGGGCAGGGTGTGGCCCCCCTCTGGAACTTCTTGCGCTCAGTATTTTTTTATATATTCTGAAAATGACTTCCGCGAAGTTTCAGGACTTTTGGAGCTGTGCAGAATAGGTCTCTAATATTTGCTCCTTTTTCAGCCCAGAATCCCAGCTGCCAACATTCTCTCTCTTTATGTAAACCTTGTAAAATAAGAAAGAATAGGCATAAATATTGTGAAATAATGTGTAATAACATCCCATAATGCAATAAATATCGATATAAAAGCATGATGCAAAATGGACGTATCAAGCGCCGGCGAGCACACCGGTGAGCACGCCGGCGAGCACACCGGTGAGCACGCCGGTGAGCTCCAGTTGTCGCCATCGGAGATACAACGGTTGCCACGGAAGCTTAAGCTCTTGCTACTCCTTATTCCATAGTCCATCGAATCTTTACCCAAAACTTGAAAACTTCACAACACAAAACTTAGCAGAAAACTCGTAAGCTCCGTTAGCGAAAGAAAACAAAACACCACTTCAAGGTACTGCAATGAACTCATTCTTTATTTATATTGGTGGTAAACCTACTGTATTCCAACTTCTCTATGGTTTATAAACTATTTTACTAGCCATAGATTCATCAAAATAAGTAAACAACACATGAAAAAACAGAATCTGTCAAAAACAGAACAGTCGGTAGTAATCTGTAACTAACGCAAACTTCTCGAACCCCAAAAATTGTAAAATAAATTGCTGGATGTGAGGAATTTATCTATTAATCATCTTCAAAAATAATTAACTAAATAGCACTCTCCAATAAAAAATGGCAGCAATTCTCGTGAGCGCTAAAGTTTCTATTTTTTACAGTAAGATCAACAAGACTTTCCCCAAGTCTTCCCAACGGTTCTACTTGCCACAAACACTAATTGAAACATGAAAACTCAATCATAACAGAGGCTAGATAAATTATTTATTACTAAACAGGAGCAAAAAGCAAGGAACAAAAATAAAGTTGGGTTGCCTCCCAACAAGCGCTATCGTTTAACGCCCCTAGCTAGGCATGATGATTTCAATGATGCTCACATAAAAGATAAGAATTGAAACATAAAGAGAGCATCATGAAGAATATGACTATCACATTTAAGTCTAACCCACTTCCTATGCATAGGGATTTTGTGAGAAAACAACTTGTGGGAACAAGAATCAATTTGCATAGGAAAGCAAAACAAGCATAACTTCAAGATTTTAAGCACATAGAGAGGAAACTTGATATTATTGCAATTCCTACAAGCATATTTTCCTCCCTCATAATAATTTTCAGTACGATCATGATTGAATTCAATAATATAACCAGCACCTAAAGCATTCTTTTCATGATCTACAAGCATAGAATTTTTGTTACTCTCCACATAAGCAAACTTCTTCTCATGAATAGTAGTCGGAGCAATCTCAACAAAATAACTATCATGTGAGGCATAATCCAATTGAAAGTTAAAATCATGATGAAAAATTTCATGGATATCATTATTCTTTATAGCATACGTGTCATCACAATAATCATCATATATAGGAGGGATGCTTTCATCACAATAAATTTGCTCATCAAAACTTGGGGGACAAAAAATATCATCTTCATCAAACATAGCTTCCCCAAGTTTGTGGCTTTGCATATCATTAGCATCATGGATATTCAAGGAATTCATACTAACAACATTGCAATCATGCTCATCATTCAAATATTTAGTGCCAAACATTTTAATGCATTCTTCTTCTAACACTTTGGCACAATTTTCCTTTCCATCATACTCACGGAAGATATAAAAAAGATGAAGTGTATGACGCAAACTCAATTCCATAATTTTTTGTAGTTTTCTTTTATAAACTAAACTAGTGCTAAAACAAGAAACAAAAAGATTCGATTGCAAGATCTAAAGATATACCTTCAAGCACTAACCTCCTCGGCAACGGTGCCAGAAAAAAGCTTGATGTCTACTACACAACCTTCTTCTTGTAGACGTTGTTGGGCCTCCAAGTGCAGAGGTTTGTAGGACAGTAGCAAATTTCCCTTAAGTGGATGACCTAAGGTTTATCAATACGTAGGAGGCGTAGGATGAAGATGGTCTCTCTCAAGCAACCCTGCAACCGAATAATAAAGAGTCTCTTGTGTCCCCAACACACCCAGTACAATGGTAAATTGTATAGGTGCACTAGTTCGGCGAAGAGATGGTGATACAAGTAGTATATGGAAAGTAGATAAAGGTTTTGTAATCTGAAAATATAAAAAGAGCAAGGTAACACTACTGGAATTAGCTAATTTTCCGTCTGCCAAGTCTTTGTTGTCCGCTAGCTGACGGCAAAGATGGTCTTTGCCGTCCGCTTGCAGAAAATGAACGACAATGAACTGGCTGATGGCAAAGAACGGTCTTTGCCATCTGCCTACTCTTTGTCGTCAGCTAGCGGACGGCAAAGAATCTTTGCTGTCAGCTAGCAGACGGCAAAGAGGGTGGTGGTCCCCACTAACGGGCTGATTAATCCAAACTTAACGGCCCCCTCTTTGCCGTCAGCAAAAAAGCTGACGACAAAGGTTTGGCGGACGGCAAAGACCTAACCTACCTAACGGAGAGACCCACCCCGCCCTGGATCCATCTCTCTTTCTCTCCCCTCTCCTCCCCGAGCCACCACGCTGCCGCCCCCGCCGCCCGCTGCCGCCCCCACCGCCCGCCGCCGCCCCACCCCAGCATCGCCGCCGCCCCCGTGGTCCGGTGAGTTATTTTTTTCCTTTTTTGTTGTTTAATTGTTAGTGTTAGGTTTAGTGCTAGTATATGTGTTAGTGTTAGATTTAGTGCATGGGTTTTAGATAATTAGTCATATAATTAAAAGAAGTAGAAAAAAGATGAAAAAAGAAGAAGAAGAAGAAGAAGAAGAAGAAGAAGAAGAAGGGGAAGAAGAAGAAGAAGAGGGGAGAAGAAGAAGAAGAAGAAGCAAGTGTAGGTGTAGGAGAAGAAGAGGAGGGGAGAAGAAGAAGAAGAGAATAATATGTAGAAGGTGCTCTTTGGCCTTCCAGAGGCCAGCGGGGTCATATATTTGTGAATTATGAGTTAGGTCGTATATTTTTTGATTTTGTTATGCAAAACATCATACATATTTGTGTTTATCGGGTGGATTCAAATGTGCAGTTGTTTCGTCGCTGCGAGGGTGTGGTGTTTGACGACCTCCCCGTGCGTTCGACGAGCTCCGCCCCTGCGTTCGTTGGTGAGCACAAATGACATCTCCTCCTCCCCCTTCATTTGCTCTGTTCCGGTCTTCGTGCCGATGAAACTTGCTAGCTATAGGTGTCAATCATTAGTATGCGTAACCACTATGCGTCTCCCGTTCGAAAGGGTTACATCTATAAATATGCATGCATTTGCATATTTATAACCGTGATTCTTTCGAATTGTCCAATGCTATCCATGGACAGCCCGAGTATGTGTAGATTGGGTTTGTTTTCCCATATGCTTTGCTTTGGATCCGACGCATAAATTTCGTCAGTGTCTCCCCTGTTGTTCTCCGGGTACACATCCTCTCTGTTTATTGCAGAGACATGTATCAGGAGAATAGCGGGGAGGTGCTGCCGAAATTTTGCGTCGGATCCGGAGCATAGCATGGGAAAAGGAACCCAATCTACACATACTCTGGTGGGATTAGGACCTATCATTACCTATTAGAGTGTAGGTTGCATGGACGTAATAAAATTGACAAACTAGATCAACTGATGAATATATACATGGTGAATTATATATATATAGGACTCATTTTCTGTACTCTTGGGAGTATGTACTCCCATCTTCAATATACCTCGTATATGCATTGATTATACACCTTATCATTCTCAATATACTTCATTAAATATTCTAAGATACCTCAATACAAGTTTTGTTGAAAAAAAGTATCATTTACGACCTACTTTTTGCAATATACCTTTTTCACGTACAAACAAATCAGTATATATGTAAACCTTTGAAAATATGAGGCACACATGATTTTTTTCATGAAATCCATTTTAGGGTATCTAGTAATTATTAATGAAGTATATTAAAAATAATAATAAGCTATAAAAGATTCATCTATGTGGTATATGAGGAGCGAGAGTACGTACTCCCAGGAGTACACAACCATTTTCCTATATATATATATATATATATATATTTGTTGTGTGTCCAGTAGCTCTGTAAGTCAAGATGAGTGATCGTGCGTGGATGTACACCGGTCACACTGGTCAGAACAAATGGAGCACTGAATGGTTCACAAAAACCAAGGCGTTTGTGCAAGCCGCATTTGCAAATGGCCAGAGGAAAACCTGGTGCCCCTGTTCCCGGTGCGACAATTGGGAAAAGAGGACAGAGGCTAAAATGGGTAAACACCTGCAGAAGAGTGGTTTTACGCCCAATTATACGGTGTGGACATTTCATGGTGAGTCTGCCCAACGTGACCGAGCTGAGGTGGTTCGTCCTCGCACCGACGAGCATGGTACCGGGATGGAAAACATGGTGCAAGACTTGGATGATGCTTGGGATTCGGACGAGGAGATGTAGGAATCTGCAAAGGCCTTCAATGAAATGTTGGAGTCTTCAAAACGTCCGCTCCACGAGCACACTGAGCTTTGTCAATTGGATGCCATCTCACAAGTAATGGCTCTGAAGGCTCAGTTCAACTTGGGCAGAGAATGCTACGACGCAATTATGACAGTATTTGGACGCTTTCTACCCAAAGGCCATGTAATGCCTGCAAACCTATACCAGTCGGACAAAATCCTCCGTGCACTGAAGATGCCCTATGAGAAGATACATGCATGTGAGAAAGGATGTGCCTTATTTAGGCTTGAATATGCGAACTTGAACTATTGTCCCATTTGCAAGTCTTCCAGGTATGCTGTGGTAGACAATGATATGGGTGACAAGACGCAGACCAAAATCCCCGTTAGTGTTCTTCGGTATATGCCAATCATACCAAGACTTCAACGTCTTTTCGTGGTTGAAGAGACGGCCAGACAGATGACATGGCACAAAACGGGCAAAAGAACCGAACTAGATGCAGATGGGAATCTGATGATGGTACACACATCGGATGGTGTTGCGTGGAAGAAGTTTGATGAATTACATGATGACAAAGCGGCAGATCCGAGGCATCCTTGAGTCGGCGTAAGCACGGATTGGTTCAGTGTGTTTGGTCTGACGGCAACCCAATACAGTTGCTGGCCCGTATTTGTCTTTCCACTAAATCTCCCCCTGGACAGATTATGCAAAGAAAGAACATTTTCCTGACGTTGATAATTCCACGGCCCAACTATCCGGGGAAAATATGAATGTGTACATGCAGCCGCTTAAGGAAGAATTGCAAGAAGCCTAGGATAATGGGTTCAAGACATACGACGCCTATAGCAAACGGAACTTCATAATGCGTGTTTGGTACATGTACTCGACGCATGACTTGGCAGCGTATGCGCTATTCATTGGCTGGTGTCTGCATGGAAGCTTCCCGTGCCCCACATGCAAGGGAGCTCTTGAGTTTCATTGGCTTCAGGTTGGTCGCAAGTTTTCTTGCTTCGACATGCATAGATAGTTCCTGGATCCTCGCCATAAGTTCAGGAAAGACAAGAAGAACTTCATCAAAGGTAGAGTTGTCAAAAACTCTGCACCACCTGCGTTGACAGGCCAACGGACCCTGGATCAGTTAAATGCTCTCGAGCCAGATTCAGAGCATCTAGGGTACTTCAAGGGGTATAATTCTAAACACGCTTGGACTCACAAGACATGCTTATGGGATCTGCCTTACTTCAAAGACCTCCTTTGCCCACATAACATCGACGTGATGCACACTGAGAAGAATATCGCCGAGGCACTTTTTGGTACATTGTCCGGCATAGATGGGAAGTCAAAGGATAATACTAAGGCTAGAGTCGATCTGGAGGCGCTATGTGATAGGCCATTACAAAACATGAAAGAATCGAAAGGAAAGCAGAACTGGACGAAGCCAAAGGCATGGTTCAATATTGGAAGGCCAGCTATGAGGGAAATTATCTTGTGGGTGCAACAACAGTTGATGTTCCCCGATGGGTATGCAGCGAATCTAAAGAGGGGAGCGAATCTTGATAAATTGAAGTTATTTGGTCTCAAGAGTCATGATTGGCACATATGGATTGAGCGGGTAATGCTGGTGATGTTGCGTGGCTTCATCCCTGAGGATGAATGGCTAGTACCGGCAGAACTCAGCTATTTCTTCTGTGTTCTTTGTGCGAAAGAACTATCACCTGACGTGCTAGAAGAAATGGAAGAGTTTGCGCCGGAGTTGATCTGCAAGTTAGAGAAGATCTTTCCACCGGGCTTCTTTAATCCAATGCAGCATTTGATTTTGCATCTCCCGACCGAGGCAAGATTGGGGGGCCCGTGCAAAATCGTTGGTGCTACCCAACTGAGAGGATGCAGAAGACGCTTCGACAAAAATGCAAAAATAAATGTAGAATTGAAGCATCGATGGCTGAGGCATTCATCATTGAGGAGGCGGCAAACTTCGTGACAGCACACTACAAAGCCAAAAATCGTCATTTGCATAATCCTAAACCTCGGTACAATGCTGACGAACCTCAAAAGGGTGGATCCAACCTCAGCCTATTCAAAGGGAATCTCGCACCAGCCAGTGGTTCGAAACCAATATCTTTGGATAACGAAGAACGGCGGACCATTACGTTGTATATCTTCAACAACCTGACAGAAGTGTGGACATACATCGAGTAAGTTCTCGGTACATTGTTTCGCAACTTCTATTTCCTTTGAACTGCTCTTATTCCTGGATATTTCATACAGTCGATACGTCGCCATATTCTCGTATGGAGCGGTAATCCAAAAGGATTTCGTCGAAGAGTATGAGCTTCTCGCAAAGCAAGGAGGCGGCTATCCCGGTTTCATCTCTTGGTTCAAACAAACGGCAATTTCTATTAGACCATTTCATTTCATTCGCTAATTTCTGCCTAATGCAACAATCCTTTCGTATTAAACTTGTAGGCTAATTCAGAGTCTATGGACGCCGAATTGAGACAAGTCGCTAATGGTTTTGACTATATGGTCCGTTCATTTGACAAATACGACATCAACGGGTATCGCTTTCCTACCTATGGCAAAGAGCTATCTATGGCCGACCAAAAGTCTACAAATTGTTGTGTATCTGCTATCGGCGAAGGAGGTACCGAGTATTATGGGAGAGTTGAAGCAATTTATGAACTTCTATTCTATGGTGACAACCCACCGAATGTCGTACTCTTCAAATGTTATTGGTTTCAGCCGAAGGAGACTATAAGGACTCATGAACATATAGGGCTAGTTGAAATCAAACAAAGCACCCATTTAGATGTTCCTGATGTCTATATTACGGCTAAACAGGCGACCCAAGTATTCTATCTACCGTGGGCCTGCCAAACTAATCCAAATCTGAAAGGTTGGGATGTCGTTTATGAAGTGCCGCCACGTGCTAGACTATCTCCCCCAAAGGAAGAGGATTATGAACCTCACATTAACCCAGACACATATGAAGGAGAATTCTTCCAAGAGACACGTCTTTCGAAAAAACGTTTCAAGAATCGATATACTTCACCCCAAAACATTGAAGTAGACAGCGACAGTGAATCTGGCATCACCCCAGAGGAGGAACAAGAAGAGCCGGAACAAGAAGAGGTTACTACTGCGCATGACCTGTCAATGCTTGACCGATTACGTCAAGGTGGTCTTCCACATTTTGATGCCGCTGAACCCTATGAGCACGTCATTGATGATAGTGATCATGATGATTATGCATTTATTGCCATCGGGTTTCTTTGCCGTCCGCCGTGGATGGCAAAGTTCCCTTTGCCGTCCGCTTCCGAAAGCAGACGGCAAAGAAGCTCTTTACCGATGCTTTCTTTGTCGGTGCATTTTGCCATCCGCGGCAGACGGCAAAGGCCTTTGCCGTCCGCCGTCCGTGCCTTTGTCGTCCGCCTTGGCGGACGGCAAATTAGCTGATTCCTGTAGTGTAACTAATGATAAAAGTGAGCACAAACGGTATTGCAATGCTAGGAAACAAGGCCTAGGGTTCATACTTTCACTAGTGCAAATTCTCTCAACAATAATAACATAATTGGATCACATAACTATCCCTCAACATGCAACAAAGAGTCACTCCAAAGTCACTAATAGCGGAGAAGAAACGAAGAGATTATGGTAGGGTACGAAACCACCTCAAAGTTATTCTTTCCAATCAATCCGTTGGGCTATTCCTATAAGTGTCACAAACAGCCCTAGAGTTCGTACTAGAATAACACCTTAAGACACAAATCAACCAAAACCCTAATGTCACCTAGATACTCCAATGTCACCTCAAGTATTCGTGGGTATGATTATACGATATGCATCACACAATCTCAGATTCATCTATTCAACCAACACATAGAACATCAAAGAGTGCCCCAAAGTTTCTACCGGAGAGTCAAGACGAAAACGTGTGCCAACCCCAATGCATAGGTTCATGGGCGGAACCCGCACGTTGATCACCAAAACATACATCAAGTGGATCAATAGAATACCCCATTGTCACCACGGGTATCCCACGCAAGACATACATCAAGTGTTCTGATACATCTCCGTCGTATCTATTTTTCCAAACACTTTTGCCCTTGTTTTGGGCTCTAACTTGCAAGATTTGAATGGAACTAACCCGGACTGACGCCGTTTTCAGCAGAATTACCATGGAGTTATTTATGTGCATAAACAAAAGTTCTCGGAATGACCTGAAACTTCACGGAGCAACTTTTTGGAAAATATAAAAATAGCTGCAAAAGATGAAGGCCAGGGGGCCCACCACCTGTCCACGAGGGTGGGGGGCGCGCCTGCCCCCCTAAGGCATGCCCCCTACCTCGTGGGCCCCCTGGAGCTCCTCCGACTCCAACTCCAACTCTATATATTGTGTTTCGGGGAGAAAAAAACCAGAGAGAAGAATTCATCACGTTTTACGATACGGAGCTGCCGCCAAGCCCTAAAACCTCTCGAGAGGGCTGATCTGGAGTCCGTTCGGGGCTCCGGAGAGGGGAATCCGTCGCCATCATCATCATCAACCATCCTCCATCACCAATTTCATGATGCTCACCGCCGTGCGTGAGTAATTCCATCGTAGGCTTGCTGGATGGTGATGGGTTGGATGGGATCTATCATGTAATCGAGTTAGTTTTGTTAGGGTTTGATCCCTAGTGTCCACTATGTTCTGAGATTGATGTTGCTATGACTTTGCTATGCTTAATGCTTGTCACTAGAGCCCGAGTGCCATGATTTCAGATCTGAACCTATTATGTTTTCATCAATATATGAGAGTTCTAGATCCTATCTTGCAAGTATATAGTCACCTATTATGTGTTATGATCCGTTAACCCCGAAGTGACAATAATCGGGATACTTACTGGTGATGACCGTAGTTTGAGGAGTTCATGTATTCACTATGTGTTAATGCTTTGTTCCAGTACTCTATTAAAAGGAGGCCTTAATATCCCTTAGTTTCCGTAAGGACCCCGCTGCCGCGGGAGGGTAGGACAAAAGATGTTATGCAAGTTCTTTTCCATAAGCACGTATGACTATATTCGGAATACATGCCTACATTACATTGATGAACTGGAGCTAGTTCTGTGTCACCCTAGGTTATGACTGTTACATGATGAACCGCATCCGGCATAATTCTCCATCAACGATCCATTGCCTACGAGCTTTCCATATATTGTTCTTCGCTTATTTACTTTTCCGTTGCTATTGCTATCATCACTACAAAATACCAAAAACATTACTTTTACTACTGTTACCTTTTATTATCATTGCCACTACTATCATATTACTTTGCTACTAAACACTTTGCTGCAGATACTAAGTTTCCAGGTGCGGTTGAATTGACAACTCAGCTGCTAATACTTGAGAATATTATTTGGATCCCCTTGTGTCGAATCAATAAATTTGGGTTGAATACTCTACCCTCGAAAATTGTTGCGATCCCCTATACTTGTGGGTCATCAAGACTATTTTCTGGCGCCGTTGCCGGGGAGCATAGCTCTATTCTTTGAGTCACTTGGGATTTATATCTGCTTATCATTATGAAGAACTTGAAAGATCCAAGAACCAAGATTTATCCCTCAACTACGAGGGGAGGTAAGGAACTGCCATCTAGCTCTGCACTTGATTCACCTTCTGTTATGAGTAAGCTTGCGACACTTAAACCTGCTTCTGCTATTCGTTCTGATATGTCGCATGTTATTGATGATGCCACTTCTGCTATACATGATACTTATGATGAAACTACTTCTATGCTTGATACTACTGTGCCACTTGGTGAATTTCTTGACGAACAACTTGCTAGGGCTAGAGAGATTGAAAATATTGAATCTCATAATACTGATGAAATTGATGATGAAGACTTGCCTGTTATTCCTAAGGGTTATGTTTTTGATAAAGAAGCTTCTTTAGCTATTTTAGCTTGCAAATATAGATACGAACTCAAGAGGTTATTAGCTAAATGGAATCAACAATCTCTAAATGCTAGAATGAAACCTGACCCTGCTTTTGCTACTTCACCTATCTGTGTTACCGATAAGGATTATGAATTCTCTGTTGATCCTGATATAATTACTTTGGTTGAATCTGATCCTTTTCATGGCTATGAATCTGAAACTCTTGTGGCACATCTTACTAAATTAAATGATATTGCCACCCTGTTCACTAAAGATGAGAGAACTCGCTACTTTTATATCCTTAAAATATTTCCGTTCTCATTAAAGGGTGATGCTAAGATATGGTTTAATTCTCTTGATCCTGGTTGTGTGCGTAGTCCCCAGGATATGATTTATTACTTCTCTGCTAAATATTTCCCTGTTCATAAGAAACAAGCTGCTTTAAGGGATATAAATAATTTTGCGCAAATTGAAGAAGAGAGTCTCCCACAAGCTTGGGGGAGGCTTCTCCAATTACTTAATGCTTTGCCTGATCATCCTCTTAAGAAAAATGAAATACTTGATATCTTTTATAATGGACTAACCGATGCCTCCAGAGATTACCTGGATAGTTGTGCTGGATTTGTTTTCAGGGAAAGAACACCGGATGAAGCTGAAATTCTATTGAATAATATGTTGACAAATGAAAATATTTGGACACCTCCGGAGCCAATTCCTGAGCCTTTTCCAAACCAACTCCGAAGAAGAGGGGTATTCTATTTCTCAGTCCTGAAGATATGCAAGAGGCAAAGAAATCTATGAAAGAAAAAGGTATTAAAGCTGAAGATGTTAAGAACTTACCTCCTATTGAAGAAATACATGCTCTTAATTTACCGCCTGTTGAAGAAACATATGATCTTAATCCTTCACCTATTGAAGAAACTCATGATCTTGATAACCCGACACAGGTAGTAAAGGTAAATTCTCTCTATAGATATGATAAAGCTGAAATCCCATTTACTAAGTTTGCTAGCCCATGCTTAGATGAGTTTGATAAATTTATGGTTAAGCAAGAAGATTTTAATGCTTATTTTGGTAGACAATTGAAATACAATTCAAATATGCTTGAACACTTGGGTGATTATATGGCTAATGTCAAAGGTGAACTTAAACTTATTAGTAAACATGCTTCTATGGTTACCACTCAAGTAGAACAAGTACTTAAAGCTCAAAATGATTTGCTCAATGAATTGAATAGTAAGGATAATGATAATGCTGTTAGAGTAATGACTAGAGGTGGTAGAATGACTCAGGAACCTTTGTATCCTGAAGGCCACCCTAAGAAAATTTAGCAAGATTCTCAGAGAAATAATATAGATGCACCTAGTCCTTCTAAAAGGAAGAAAAAGAAAAATGATAGGACTTTGCATGCTTCTAATGAACCTATTACTGAAACACCTGAGAATCCAAATGATATTTCTACTTATGATGCTGAAACACAATCTGGTAATGAATCTGAAACTAGTGATAATGTTAATGATAATGTTCATGATGATGCTCAACCTAGCAATTATAATGATGTAGAAATTGAACCTGCTGTTGATCTTGATAACCCACAATCAAAGAATCAACGTTATGATAAGAAATACTTTGTTGCTAGAAAACATGGTAAAGAAAGAGAACCATGGGTTTAGAAACCCATGCCTTTTCCTCCCAAACCATCCAAGAAAAAGGATGATGAGGATTTTGAACGCTTTGCTGAAATGATTAGACCTATCTTTTTACGTATGCGATTAACTGATATGCTCAAAATGAATCCTTATGCTAAGTATATGAAAGATATTGTTACAAATAAGAGAAAGATACCGGAAGCTGAAATTTCCACCATGCTTGCTAATTATACTTTTAAGGGTGGCATACCAAAGAAACTTGGAGATCCCGGTGTACCAACTATACCATGCTCCATTAAAAGAAACTATGTTAAAACTGCTTTATGTGATTTTGGAGCCGGTGTTAGTGTTATGCCTCTCTCTTTATATCGTAGACTTGATTTGAATAAGTTGACACCTACTGAAATATCTTTGCAAATGGCTGATAAATCAACTGCTATACCTGTCGGTATTTGAGAGGATGTGCCTGTTGTAGTTGCAAACGTTACTATTTTAATGGACTTTGTTATTCTTGATATCCCCGAGGACGATAGTATGTCTATTATTCTTGGAAGACCCTTTTTGAATACTGCAGGGGCTGTTATTGATTGCACTAAAGGCAATGTCACTTTTCATGTTAATGGTAATGAGCACACGGTACACTTTCCGAGGAAACAACCTCAAGTTCATAGTATCAACTCTATTGGAAAAATTCCATTGATTATATTTGGAGGTTTTGAATTTTCCCTTCCTACTGTCAAGAAGAAATATGATATTCTTATTATTGGGGATGTGCATATCCCCGTTGAGGTAACATAGTGTTATTAGAAATTTCTCCGGTTCCATGTTATTCGGAATGAGTTCGTTAACAAGACTTGATCAACCTTGTTAGTGGATTCCTCTTGATGATCATGAGATGGATGAAACTAGAAGGCACAACCTTCTGTACCCCACTTTTACTTTCTGTTATTTATATTAAATAAAATAAAAATAGTATTTTTCTGTCTGTTATCTGAATTGTCTGTGCAATATAAAAATACCCCAAAAATAAAAGTTCTCCAAATGCCCTGAAATTTAATATGATTTTTTCTAGAATATTTGAGAATATTTGGCACTGAGAACACAGCAGGGGGGTCATCCACCTGGCCACAAGGGTGGAGGGCGCGCCCCCCTGCCTCGTGGGCCCACGGTGGCCCTCCTCCACTTATCCTTTCACCCACACACTCCTTCTTCCTCCCCCAAACACGAATATCCAGCTCAAGCATGAGTTCTAGCTTATTTTGCTGCCATTTTCGATCTCCTTGCTCAAAGCACCTCTCACAAAACTGCTTGGGGAGATTGTTCCTTGGTACGTGACTCCTCCATTGGTCCAATTAGTTTTTGTTCTAGTGCTTTATTCATTGCAAATTTTTGCTGCTTAGGTGACCCTGTTCTTGAGCTTGCATGTCAAATTTATATGGTTAAAAGTAGTTTTGATGCATGATATAGGCCCTAGGCACTTGTAGGAGTAGTTGCTATCAATATTATTGAGTTTGGTTTACTTTTATTTTGAAGTTACTAAAAAATTTCAGACTTTTTCAGAGGAAGAAATATGCTTAGGAAAATGTTCCAAGGTGGTTCTTCAGGGAAGCAAGGACCCAGGCTTGCAATGCGTGATGCTGATGAAGAGCCACCAAGAGATGCTCCAGTGCGTCCTTGTGAATGGCCTTCAGAAAATTTTATGGATCGAGCGGGAATTAAAGAAGAATTTAATGCATGTTTGCGTAACGCCGGTCTGGTGAGCTTCAAGGAAGAAAAGTGCAGCCAGTATCATCATCTCACTAGTTCCTTTGTGAGGAGGTTTGAATTTTCATCTTCACGTAATTCTCCAACTGTCCTGTTTGATCTTTATGAAAACTCTTACACTATGGACTTAGAGGATTTTACCACTGCTTGCAAACTTCCACAATGGGGTAGTATCAGGGATCCTCGCAAATCTGAATTTAGAGATTTTCTTGCTAGTATAACTGTGGGAGAATCTAGAGATATAATACAAGCCACTATAGGGAGCATTCACTTTCCTGCTATACATTATTTTGCTCTCTTCATAGGTAGATGCATTAATGGTAAAGATGAGGCATGTCACATGTGTGTCCCTGACCTCAGTATTCTTAGGAGTGCTGTGTTTGGAGATAAATCTTATAATTTGGGAGCCATTGTTGCACGTAGGTTGCATCTTAATAGATTTAATGGAGATTTCTTTGGAGGAATTTATGCAACCCGCATAGCTAATTTTCTTGGTGTAGCCATACGCGAAGATGATATTGAATTACCCCTGCTTACCTAGACTTTAATGCTATGGTTCACCACCAGTTTGTCGAGAGGAATGAATCACCTCTCCAGTATCGACTAATCTTTGACAGACACCGTGCTGTCCATATTACTCTCCCTGCTCCTGCCTTCTTTGATTATCAGACAAAAGGAAGACATGTTATTACCAGAGAGGAGGCATATGAGTACGAGAGGAGGGCAGAGGCCGCTCGTCGCCACGCTGCAGCTCAGGAGGCGATAGCCGCTGCATCTGAGTATGACCCCAACTTTTATTATGGATATCCGCCAGGCCAGTCGTGGCCATAGACCAACTTAGGCCAAAAGCCTAAGCTTGGGGGAATATGTATTTCTCACTGACATTACATTTATGTTCACACACTCATTGTAGATGTCGGTGCTCATACTTTTTCATTGTATCATCCATGCTAATTTACTTTCCTTTTTTATGCTTTCTTTTTGTGTGTTTAATAAACCTTAAGAAAAACCCAAAAAAATTAGTTGTAGCTTTTAATTAGTTTACTTTCCATGCTTGTAGTAGTAATTAAAAAGAAAACCCCAAAAGATTTCCTGTTCTTCTTTTACTTGTTGGGAGCTCTCCCATGTAAATAGTTTTATTTCTTTTCTTTTCTTTGGGGGTCGATAGGAGAAGACCATGATTAAATTGTTGAAGTGGCTCTTATATGCATAATTGTTGATATGACAAAAGATCCCATATTGCCTTGTCTTCTCCTGTTTATTGAATGCTTGCAGATTCCAGCTTAGTCCAATGCACATGCACAATTATTATTATTCACATCGTTCAGTCGTTCAAGTGAAAGGCAATTATGACGATATATGATGGACTGACTGAGATGAGAAAGGCTAGTATGAACTCGACCTCTTTTGTTTTTGTAAATATGATTAGTTCATCGTTCCTGATTCGGCCTATTATGAATAAACATGTTTGCAATGACAACTAGAGATCATAGTTCCTGTGCCATGCTTGATTAGCTATGAGTTATAATGGTTTACCTTGAGTGCCAACATGCTATTGAAATGGTTATGATGTGGTATGATAGGGTGGTATCCTCCTCTGAATGATTTAAGTGACTTGACTCGGCGCATGTTCACGCATGTAGTTGAAACAAAATCAACATAGCCTTCATGATATTTATGTTCATGGTGGATTATATCCTACTCATGCTTGCATTCGGTGTTGATTAATTTTAATGCATGTTCATGACTGTTGTCACTCTCTAGCTGGTTGCTTCCCAGTCTTTTGCTAGCCTTCACCTATACTAAGCGGGAATACTGCTTGTGCATCGAACTCCATAAACCCCAAAGTTATTCCATATGAGTACACCATACCTACCTATATACGGTATCTACCTGCCGTTCCAAGTAAATTTGTATGTGCCAAACTCTAAACCTTCAAATAAATATCCTGTTTTGTATGCTCGAATAGCTCATGTATCAACTAGGGCTGTCCGTATCTTCCATGTTAGGCGGGTTATTCTCAAGAGGAGTGGACTCCGCTCCTCACTCACGAGAAAAATGGCTGGTCACCGGGATGCCCAGTCCCATGCTTTATGCAAACTAAATCAAAATAATTGCAAACAAAACTCCCCCTGGGGGTCTTGTTAGTTGGAGGCACTCGTTGTTTCGAGCAAGCCATGGGTTGATGCTTGTTGGTGGAAGGGGGAGTATAAACATTACCATTCTATTTGGCAACCGCCTATAATGTGTGTAGCATGGAAGATATTGCCATCTCTTGGTTGTTATGTTGACAATGAAAGTATACCGCTCAAAATATTATTCATCTCTATTTCAAAACCAAGCTCTGGCACCTCTACAAATCCCTGCTTCCCTCTGCGAAGGGCCTATCTATTTACTTTTATGCTGAGTCATCATCCTCTTATTAAAAAGCACCAGATGGAGAGCACTGCTGTCATTTGCATTCATTATTGTTAGTTTACATTGGGTATGACTTGACTGGATCTCTTTTACCATGAATTACAATGTCTATTCGGTCCTTGATCTTTAAAGGTGCTCTACATTTATGTTTTGCGGTCTCAGAAAGGGCTAGCGAGATACCATCTTGTTATATCATATTATGATTGTTTTTGAGAAAGTGTTGTCATCCGAGATTTATTATTATTGCTCGCTAGTTGATTATGCCATTGATATGAGTAAATTTGAGACCTAAGCGTTATTGTGAATGTGGTTAGTTATAATCTTTGCTGGAAACTTGAATGCTGGCTTTACATATTTACAACAACAAGAGAAAACAGAGTTTGTAAAAGTTTTTCTTTGTCACTTTCAGTTTGTCAACTAAATTGCTTGATGACAAGCAAAGGTTTAAGCTTGGGGGAGTTGATACGTCTCCAATGTATCTACTTTTCCAAACACTTTTGCCCTTGTTTTGGACTCTAACTTGCATGATTTGAATGGAACTAACCCGGACTGACGCTGTTTTCAGCAGAATTACCATGGTGTTATTTATGTGTAGAAACAAAAGTTCTCGGAATGACCTGAAACTTCACGGAGCAACTTTTTGGAAAATATAAAAAATACCTACAAAAGATGAAGGCCAGGGGCCCACCACCTGTCCACGAGGGTGGGGGGCGCGCTTGCCCCCCTAGGGCACGCCCCCTACCTCGTGGGCCCCCTGGAGCTTCTCCGACTCCAACTCCAACTCTATATATTGTGTTTCAGGGAGAGAAAAAACAGAGAGAAGAATTCATCATGTTTTACGATACGGAGCCGCCGCCAAGCCCTAAAACCTCTCGGGAGGGCTGATCTGGAGTCCGTTCGGGGCTCTGGAGAGGGGAATCTGTCGCCATCGTCATCATCAACCATCCTCCATCACCAATTTCATGATGCTCACCGCCGTGCGTGAGTAATTCCATCATAGGCTTGTTGGACGGTGATGGGTTGGATGGGATCTATCATGTAATCGAGTTAGTTTTGTTAGGGTTTGATCCCTAGTGTCCACTATGTTCTGAGATTGATGTTGCTATGACTTTGCTATGCTTAATGCTTGTCACTAGGGCCCGAGTGCCATGATTTCAGATCTGAACCTATTATGTTTTCATCAATATATGAGAGTTCTAGATCCTATCTTGCAAGTCTATAGTCACCTATTATGTGTTATGATCCGTTAACCCCGAAGTGACAATAATCGGGATACTTACCGGTGATGACCGTAGTTTGAGGAGTTCATGTATTCACTATGTCTTAATGCTTTGTTCCGGTACCAAAACATACATCAAGTGGATCAATAGAATACCCCATTGTCACCACGGGTATCCCGCGCAAGACATACATCAAGTGTTCTCAAATCCTTAAAGACTCAATCCGATAAGATAACTTCAAAGGGAAAACTCAATCCATTACAAGAGAGTAGAGGGGAGAAACATTATAAGATCCAACTATAATAGCAAAGCTCGCGATACATCAAGATCGTACCACCTCAAGAACACGAGAGAGAGAGAGAGAGAGATCAAACACATAGTTACTTGTACATACCCTCAGCCCCGAGGGAGAACTACTCCCTCCTCATCATGGAAAGCACCGGGATGATGAAGATGGCCACCGGAGAGGGATTCCCCCTCCGGCAGGGTGCCAGAACGGGTCTAGATTGGTTTTTGGTGGCTACGAAGGCTTCTGGTGGCGGAACTCCCGATCTATTGTTCTCCTCGAAGTTTTTAGGGTATATGGGTATATATGGGAGGAAGAAGTACGTCGGTGGACCTTCGGGCTGTCCACGAGGCAGGGGGACGCGCCCAGGGGTGGTGGGCGCACCCCCCACACTCGTGGGAAGCCCGAGACTCTCCTGGTCCAACTCCGATACTCTGTGGGCTTCTTCTGGTCCAAAAATAAGTTCCGTGAAGTTTCAGGTCAATTGGACTCCGTTTGATTTTTCCTTTTCTGCGATACTCTAAAAGAAGGAAAAAACAGAAACTGGCACTGGGCTCTAGGTTAATAGGTTAGTCCCAAAAATCATATAAAATAGCATATAAATGCATATAAAACATCCAAGGTTGATAATATAATAGCATGGAACAATCAAAAATTATAGATACGTTGGAGACGTATCAACGGGTGGCCTGTGGTGCGGGAGACCCAGAGCGGGGGATTTTTTCGGGAGGGGATCTCGCGGGCTCGTGGTGTTGGGAGAATGAAGACGGCGCGGGGGGCGGGACAACTGGCGAAATCAAGCAGCCAAGAACGTGCGAATTGGGCGGCTGGCATATGATCGGCCCAACCGTTCGGCCGGTGCGCCGGCGCCTATCACCGCCCTTGAAATTTTGAGCGCGCGGTCCGCCAAAAATTACGCAGAGACCATATATATGTAATCTCACGCATATGCTTGGTTTATTTCTTAATTTTTTTACACGAAAATTTACCTTCCTCTAAGTTGCACTGTTCATGGTTTTCCCTCTTCCTTGAGGAGCCTAGTGAGCTTTAAGTAAATTTGTTGTTTCTCTTAGTGTTTGGGTAAAAACAAACCCTTATGTGTGTGCCATTGCACTGGAGGGTACTAGGATGAAAGGCATGCTTCGACGTGCCCGATGTGTGTACTCATCTAGCATTGACCCGTTGGAGTATGTCGGTTAGATAAAGAGATGATTCGAACGAAAGAAATATGAGAGAGGCCGCGAGGAAGGGTGCATATCTTAGTCTCTAGGGTGCATGGGCACATGGTGGCATTCTGATAATCATTCGATGATCACTGTTATCTTCCACAAGGATGGATATAGGTAATTGGAAGAGAAGGCTACCTAGTCAATGAACTTGATAGGTCTATATGTGGTTGTCATTCACAAGTGGATCAATGGCCTGACGGTGATCACATATCCCTCGTTCAACCTCCGAGCATGGAAGGCCCCGATCCCCTTACTAACTTCTGTGTTCCTTGGTGAGTATACTAGGTGTCATCCTTTAACATACCGATCAACAAGTATTGAAATCAATATAAGCCCTCGAGACCTCCTTTGTCTTAGTATTAGATTATACGGAATAATTGACGAGCAATGATGACTACAACAGATCACAGTCACCAATCATGGTGGGGAGGGGAGGGGGCTCTTATGGGGCAACAAATGGTTTTCCTCATCTTTCTCCCTCTCGGAGTCAATCATCGACGTCTTCGATGCGGTTGTAAGGTGACCATCCGATGATCTCTCCCTTACCGCTATCTTGTGTGTCAAGGAGTAATCAAGCTAGCTTTCATCTCTTCGGTTATTCAGATCCACATAGTTGGCATTGCCACAAGAGTTGAGGACCTCAAGATCATACTAGTCTCATGTGTGCAGCGAGGAGCGTGTGGCATGACCCCCTATTGCTCGATTGATGGTTAGCACCAATCACCTATCCTTCATTCAACATCCGAGTGTGAGATGCCTCGCTCTAATTACTACCTTCAATGTTCCTCCTTAGCAAGTCTGCCTAGTGTCGTCCTATTAATCTAGTGTGTTGAGAGCTAATCAATTCTTGATCTAGTGTGTTGAGGGGTAATCAAGCCAACACCAAGGAGTGAGCTAATGCCGAGGGTTAATCAAGCCATGGTCTGATGTGTCAAGGGTAATCAAAGCTGGTGTTGAGGGGTAATCGAGTCAGCATCGAGGGGTAAACAAGTCGGGATCTGGTGTGCTAAGGGGTAACAAAGTAGCGATATAGTGTGTTGAGGTTAATCAAACCGACACTAAGGGTAATCAAACCAACATTGAGGGGTAATCAAGTCGCAACATGGTGACTTTAGTGTGCGAAGGGGTAATTAAGCAGGGGTTGAGGTGTAACCAAGTTGGTATTCGTCTTATTTGACTATTCATACACAAGAGCCATAAAATTTGAGGTTATCACATCCCCCTTAATAGCTACTAGAGTAGTAATTACTCCTTTTGTATAAAAAATGTGTCAAAAAACATTTTATATTTTGATAAAAATAGGGTATTTACTTAAAACATACTATAAGAATATCAAATATAGTGTGTTTGGTGTAATATACCTTCTAGAGCATTCTAAATATGGTTGGCGGCAAGAAAACCCGCGCACACGTCCAATTTTCGATGTAACAGCGCCAAGCCAAAAAAGCACCGACGTGAATTGACCCTATTGCCCATGCAGAAGAGATACCCAGCTACTCTATACGAAGGGCATGTTAGTAATTGACACATCTAAACTCCATAACCCCACCCGACCACCCACCCGACCCCGCATATCGCTCAAACCCCCCCCCCTTCCACATCCAGCGCCGGCCATGGCTCCACCTCCACCGCAGGGGCCCTTCCGCCTAAACAGCCGGCTACTTCCTCCCGTCACCCTTAGACTAGCCATAGTGGGAGTAACATAGGTGGTAACATCACATTTATCTAGGCAAAAAAGATGATGTGGCAAGTAATTAATGAAGAAAGAGAGACATGTGGTAACATAGCTAGTTACTGTAACATCACACATATCAAGAAAAGATGAGTCTACAACATAATAAATGAAGTGATGCATGACACAACGTATATGTTACTATCCATTGTGGAGGTAGTAATATAGACTAGTAACATATGCATGTTACTACTCTAAGTTACTCCCCACTGTGACTAGTCTTAGCCTTCACCGATCCCTTGACCAAGCCGCTTCCTCCCGCCACCATCCGACGGCCGCGACTCCACCTCCATTGCCGGTCACGACCCCACCTCGCGTCTCCACTACCGGCCAACGCTGCACCTCCACATCTTCCTTCCGCATCCAGTCTGGCTACGTCTCCCCTCCCCCTTCCCGTCCGCCTCCACCAAACCCTAGATGCGCGAGATGGTATGGTCCTTAACCCTCCTCATGGTTGCCTATCTGTTGTTTGTACACATGTATGTGTAATTTGAGGTGGCTGATAAAAGAGTTCTTGTGTTTGATGGCCTTGTGTGACAAACAGGATGGAGTCAGGATTCTAACATGGGGGGTGGCAAGATTTTTCCTGTAGTGTGGACGCTCATCGAAAAATAATCATGCGAATATAACCTAGTTGAAAAACTAAATCTTCATGAAGGTACAGAATATGTGTCTGCTCTGAACAATTTAATTTCCATGGAAAGTTGTCACATACTATCAAATGAGTAAAGCAATTCACATCAATTTACTGCGTGAGGGGATAAACAATGCAAAATATTGTCTTATAGGATACTAATATTCACTATTTATTATTTCTGTTTGTAGTTTCTGCAATTATAATGATGTAGTTCTGTATGGTACAGAGTAGATCTGATAAAAATCGTTGGGCCCCCTGGATTCGTCCCTGGAATGACAAAGTGTAACTTTGGGTTTCATATAGATGTAAACTCACCATGAAAAATTAGTAATCTGTTATTAAGAACTGTTGAGCACAATGCTGAAGCTAGGATAAGAAAGGAGGGGGCGCTGAAATCAATAGTCACTATGCTAAACTGATATATGATATATAGTCTGGTGTTGTGGTGCAATTTTAAAAACCACTTACATCTATTTTCATGATGCAACAAGCTGGACTCTAAAATTTTGTGTTCAGCCCTACCGTTTTCTCTGAATTCTTGTGCTCGGCACAAGTGGTGTCATGGTTTTTCAAAAATTTCTTCCTTTGAAGTTTTGTGTGCTACCATTTTATGAAAATTTCTGTACCTGAAATTCATATGTTGCTTGTTTGGTAATGCGACATATATTTTTCATGCTTTGTTGATTGATCCATGTTTTTATTCCTATCGGGGCCTCAAGGGATGTAAAAGGCTTGCCAAAAAACTAGTGTGAAAAGACCTGTTGATGGTCCTGGTGGAATTAAGCCTCGACCAACTAAGAGAGTTCATGCGGACTTGCCAACTATTACTAGAACTACAAGGTCAAAGAAATAACTATTACAAGAAGCTGATGCAAGTACTCAAACAGAAGGGATGTCAGACCCTAAATGTCCGACCACTCCTGTCGCTTATGCACTCCACGACAAGGAGTTGCTTGCAACTTTGATGACCACACACAACATGGTGTTGAAGGCAAGTTCTACTACCATTTTTTAATATCTTGACCATTTTTAGGATCAATGAAATTAACCAAACTAAATGGATTCACTTGAATACTGATGTTCACTCTATGAAGGCAGGAAATTAACCTTGATAAGTAATTTCATGTTGCATATGCTATAAATAATAGTGGGCCATATCTATTAGTTTTTATTGTATGATCAATGCACTCTCACTCGCTGCCTCCTTTAGAAGATGATGACCCTGTCCATCATGATGCCAACAACTGTATGGCCAATGGAAGTGATCTCAGTACCCAGCCTGACGAGGACAACCATATGATGAATGAGAAAGGTGATGAAAATCAGCCTATTCAGTTGCTACCGAACTGACTTTTATCTACACTTCTTAAAAAACCATAGAGATTAGCCATGAGATGAAATTTTGGAATTTGAATCCAGCAATTCAATCATATATGCTTAATCTAAACCTTAATTTGGTTTCATTGCACTTTTCTCATTTTAATATCTTACCGTGCTCATGATCCTCTCTTTTGACATGGATTAGCCATGAATGTCCATAAAATTACACCTGTTTTTGTGGAATAGCTAGATGTCTACTATTTCCTCATGGTAGTAATAGTTTTCTAATTAATTTCATGTTGCATATGTTATAAATAACCAGTATTGAAGATTTATATGTTTTTCTGAAACTATTTTCCTGCCGACTGTAATTTTGCAATAGATCCGAACTATCTGATCTTCGTCCAATCCCGATCTTGCGGCCCTAATTTCGCTGGCATTAAAATCGCAACTGATTGAATCCCGCGGCTTCAATTTCGGTCTAATCCGGATCTCGCGGCGCTAATTTCCCGGCATTAAAATCGCAGGCTTTCAATTTCACTCGCATTAAATCATGATTGATTATGATCTACCGGCACTAATTTTGTTGCATTAAAATCGCAACATTGTCGCTATAAAAAAGAGAGCTGCTGGTAAGATTCGTTCCTTTGACCTGGGAGGATGCATGTTTTAAGATTCCACTAAGTAACCATCTGGACCAACTCCATGTTTTGATTAGGTATGGGCTAGGTTATTTTTGTACTTATGTAATGATCAAAGAATATTCCTACTTTCTCCGAGCCATCCCATTTACAAGTGGGGATTTTTATGAGGTATTTTTTTGCACTCATGGTGGAGATTTCTATGAGGTAATTCTACACCCACAAAAAAATCAATGGTAATTTTTACCCAGGGAAAAGTTTTTGAAACACACCCATTATGATAATATACGCATAATAGAGCTGATAGCTCACATACAAATATCATGATAACCTTTTGAAAAGGAAAAAAGTTGTTAAAAACATATCGTGATAATTTGTGTGTATGTAGCATGCATGGTAATATATAAATAACATAGCTGATAACTCACATACAAACACCTTGATAATTTTTAACGAAAAAAAACTTGTTGGACAACATACCATGATAGCTTGTGTTTAAGTGGATTCTCGAGCGCCCCTCCCAGGTAACCATCCATGGCATTTGGAAAAGTTAGAGGGATAGTCTTATAAGGTGGATTTTGCCACTAAAGAGGATCAGATGCATTTTCTCAAGTGGGGCATGTGTAGAGTCCCAAGCACCAACACTATTATTGCTTTTGATGAGTGGAAGGAGGAGGAACCGGACGGTATACCTCTAGACAAGGTGTGGGTACGTTTCTTTGGTGCTCCACCAAAATTGATGAAGCATTTTCTGATTGCTTGGAGCTTGGGTGGGATGATTGGCAAGACTGAAAAAGTGGACATGCCCTTTACTCGTGCACAAGGGGCTGCGCGGTTGCTAGTCAGTGTTGCGAGTGTTGAGCACATTCCGGATTTGGTTAGATGGACATATGCTGGAGTGACTTATATTTTAGAGCTTGAGATTGAGGATACTCCGATCTCCCAGGATGGGGATGAGCCTCAGGATATGGACACAACTGAGGGGGGGCGGAGCGCCCGGGAATCAGGATAAGGGTACTGACAATTCTCAATAGGAGTCGGGAAAGGGACCCAATGCGCAACCAAATAAGGCAGATAGTTCTGCCAAACAGGCGCCACCGTCCACTACTCCGACCACTCTTCGTTTTGGTTCGTTTGAGTCGAGTTCAGCTCCTAGTCGGTTATGGAGCACCAGAGTTGAGGCTGACGACCCGGCGGAACTTGAGTTGCCTTCGGTCCTGAGTCTGACCTACGAGACGACGGCTGCACTAGAGAGACACGTTGACTGTAGCGATGTAATGATGGATTCTCTCCGGCCGGGCTGGTTGTCGTTCATGAGGTAGCTGCGAGTGGGCCGCCCGGCCAGTCCTCTTCGGGAGGGGCACCTGGACAGGTGGTCCGTGCCTCTCCTCCCATCGTGAAGGCGTGCCAGTCTTCTTTGGGAGGGGCGCCTAGACAGGAGGTCCATGGCTCCTCTCCCATCACGGCGGCGGTGACCCCTGAAGAGAGGGGGGTGAGGTGCGGGAAGGACACCCGTGCTGTAACCCCCTTGTAGGGTATCGCCATGCAGAGCGAGGAGCTGGGGGTGAGGTGCGGGAAGGAGTCCCGCGTCGTAACCCCCCCCCCCCCCACAGGACTTTGCCGTACATTGCGGTCAGGCACTGAGGGGCTCCGGGGGGGGGGGGGGGGGGGGGGGGGAGGGGGAGAGGGACTAGTGAGCAGGTGGCTCTCCGGTCTTCTTCCCCCTATCCCCTTCAGCTGAGATCCACTCGTCCATGCCCTTCCCTTCTTCACCAACGATAGGGGATGGGTGTGGAGTCGGGATTTTACTCCTTAGGAGAGGACCACAGAGGAGCTAATCACCTTCGGTGGGATTGCGGATCCGATATCGGCTGGCAGGTGTGTTAGCAATCGGGTCCAGGGACAGCCGGATGCGAATGATCTGCAGCTAGCGCGGGCCAAGAGGGCCGCCATGCTTCGTGATGTCGAGGCTACTACAGGTGCGTCTTTTGATAAAAGTTGTTCACGTTTGCACTTCTCAGAAAATGAAATAGTACATAAGGCAAACGACTTAGGAATTTCTTTGGGGTCAAAT
This sequence comes from Triticum urartu, assembly GCF_003073215.2. Lineage (NCBI taxonomy): Eukaryota > Viridiplantae > Streptophyta > Magnoliopsida > Poales > Poaceae > Triticum > Triticum urartu. The sequence goes on from NC_053025.1 coordinate 276,232,556, forward strand.
GAAACCGAGGTCGTCAAATCCATTAATGATATTTTAACTTAGAAGCAGAGAGGGCTTCCGAAATTATTAGAAATCTTGCATCTATCAAACCAATGAGTGGCAATGATATGAATAATTTAGGCATAGCTGATCTCGCAAATATTTGTAATAACCTTTTGCCTACCGCGGAGGAGGAGGATGAGGAGGATTTGGAGATTATAGACACGGTTGAGCCTCTCCCGATGGGGGGGAGATCCTGTGGCCACCGATCCTTCTATCCCGCAGGGAGTTGAGGATAAGCCCAAACGACCCTGGAAGAGGAAAATTTACCCTCAGTCGGCGGTACGCAGAAGTGCCAGAGTTAAGCATAAAAAATATTTCATGATGACTTATGAAAGGAATTTTCCGGAATAGCACAGGTCTAGCAGACTTGGCTAAACAAAGATTCTTAGCAGAAACAACGATAGAACAACACTTAGACTTTATCGCACTTTTGGAGACTGGACGAGATAATTTCACACCACAGTTCCTTCAAACTCTCTCCAGTGGTATAGATTTTGATTGGCGCATCTTACCTCCTAGAGGCCGATCCGGTGGGATTTTACTAGGAGTACGGTGTGAGACTTTAGAGGTGCTTAATGTGGTTCACAGAGATTTTTCGGTCAAATTCAGGGTACGATCGAAACTAGACGGGGTTCGATGGTCCCTAGTAGCGGTCTATGGGGCAGCACAACCTGAATTCAAACCTGACTTTTTGGCCGATCTGGTGCGGATTTGTGGAGATGAAAATCTGCCTATACTAGTTGGGGGGATTTTTAATATAATTAGGAGAAGAGATGAAAAGAACAATGACAATTTTGATGGACGATGGTCCATGATGTTTAACATGATTATCAAGAGTCTCAATTTGAGAGAAATTGAGCTCACCGGTAGACAATTTACATGGGCCAACTCGTTACCTATTCTGACTTATGAAAAGTTGGATAGGGTTCTTGCTAGTGTGGAGTGGGAACAAAAATATCCGTTGGCGTCGGTTCATGCGACGCAGAGAGCGATCTCGGATCACACACCACTTCTTCTAGACTCGGGGTAGGCTACACCTGTGGCAACTAAAAATATCTTTTCCTTCGAGCACAGTTGGTTTGAGCGAGAAGGCTTTATGGAGATGATTGCACGAGAATGGGCTAAGCCGGTTAGTGGAAGGACTCATGTTGAGTGATGGCAAAATAAAATTAGACATCTCCGACAATTTCTGCGCGGTTGGGCCAGAAATGAGAGTGGGATCTATAAACAAGAAAAAGAGTGTCTTACTCAATTGATTGAGGCATTAGACTTAAAGGCAGAGGTCACTCTTCTCTCTGTTCATGAGCAATGCACGAAGTCCCAGGCTGAGCAAGGTCTACGGGCCCTCTTGAGAGAAGAGGAGCTGAAGTGGGCATTGCGTGCGAAAACAATGAGGGTTGTCCAAGGGGATGACAATACACAATTTTTTCATATGGTTGCAAATGGCAAACATAGGAAGAAAAAAATCATACAGCTTGAACAGGACGAGGGGACAATAGTGGGACATGAAAATCTGAAGGCATACATCTCTAACTATTATAAAAAACTTTTTGGTCCCCCTAATTCATCTACGGTGTCCCTGGACGAATCTGTGATTGATGATATACCTCAATTACAGGCAGCAGAGAATGATGTTCTTTCTGCACCGTTTACTGAAAAAGAGGTTTATCAGGAAATTTCCCAAATGAAGTCGAATAAAGCATCGGGACCAGATGGATTTCCTGCTGAATTCTATAAGAAATGTTGGCATATTATTAAAGATGATCTTATGCCTATGTTTCATGATTTTTTTGACGGGCATTTGGAGTTGTTTCATCTTAACTTTGGGACGATCACGTTGTTACCTAAGAAAGATGAGGCTGTTCGGATCGAACAATTCCGCCCCATTTGCCTGCTAAATGTGAGTTTCAAAATATTCACAAAGGTAGGAACTAATAGATTGACACAAATTGCTCATTCGGTAATCCAACCGAGCCAGACAGCGTTCATGCCGGGACGACACATACTGGAAGGGGTGATCGTTCTACATGAAACGCTTCATGAGATCCACTCGAAGAAACTAGATGGGGTTATTTTCGAAGTTGACTTTGAGAAGGCGTGCGATAAAGTAAAATGGCCTTTTGTTCAACAGGCAATGCGCATGAAGGGTTTTATTGAAAATTGGAGGAAGCAAGTTGATACCCAAGTCCAGAAAGGTAGTGTAGGAATCAAGGTGAACGACGACATCGGTCACTATTTCTAGACACATAAGGGGTTACGACAAGGGGATTCCATGTCTCCTCTTCTGTTCAATATTGTGGCAGATATGCTGGCCGTCATTATTCGCAGGGCCAAGCAGCATGGCCACGTAGAGGGTCTAGTTCCTCATCTTGTCGATGGAGGGGTTTCCATTCTACAATATGCTGATGACACTATTCTCTTCATGGAACATGATATGGCTAAGGCACGTAATATGAAACTTATCTTATGTCTCTTCGAACAATTGTCTAGATTAAAAATCAATTTCCATAAGAGCGAGGTGTTCTGCTTTGGGAAGGCCAAAGACGAGGAACATAAATACAGACAACTGTTTGGGTGCGAGTCAGGTGCCTTACCATTCAATTACTTGGGTATACCGATCCATCACCGTAAACTCTCCAATAAAGATTGGAAATGTATTGAAGAACGAATTGAAAAAAACTAAGATGCTGGAAGGGTAAGCTTATGTCATATGGAGGTCGGCTAGTCTTGATTAACTCAGTACTGACTAGTATGCCGATGTTCCTTCTGTCGTTCTTCGAAGTTCCGAAAGGAGTTCGCAAGCGTCTTGATTTCTTTAGATCACTCTTCTTTTGGCATTCTGATGAGGCCAAGCGGAAATACCATCTCTCGCGATGGGATATCATTTACCGACCTAAAGACCAAGGAGGTCTCGGCATTGAAAACTTAGAAATCAAGAACAAATGTCTTATGAGCAAATGGCTCTACAGACTAGAGACTGAGCCGGAGGGTATGTGGTCTCAAATCTTGCGTAATAAATATCTTCATTCGAAAACGCTAGCCCAGGTTACCATGAGACCGACTGATTCGCCGTTCTGGAAGGGACTTATGCGCACGAAGGACCTGTTCTTTCGTATGGTCAAATTCTTGGTTGGCAATGGCATGTCAACAAGATTTTGGGAAGACACATGGCTAGGAGAGACGCCCTTGGCCATCCAATATCCTACACTCTATAATATTGTGCAACGTAAGGAGGATTACGTGGGTACCGTCCTTCAAACAATTCCCTTGAACATCCAATTCAGACGAGTGTTAGTTGGTGAGAGATGGACCGCCTGGATGCACCTGGTTCGGAGATTGATAGAAGTTCAACTATCCGATCAGCCGGATTCAATACAATGGAAATTAACCACGAACAGGAGGTTTACGGTGAAATCTTTTTATATGGATCTCATTAACTCTGGTCCCGTATCACGGTCGCTGCACATTTGGAAAGTTAAGATTCCTTTGCGTATTAAAATATTCATGTGGTTTGTTCACAAGCAAGTGATACTCACAAAGGACAACTTAATTAAGAGGCGATGGGTAGGTTCTTCGCGGTGTTGTTTTTGTGATCATGACGAAACAATACAAGACTTATTTCTTGAATGCCCACTTGCCAAGTTACTTTGGAGAACGATTCATATAGCTTTTAATATTAATCCTCCAGTTGATATTGCGTCTTTGTTTGGGACGTGGTTAGCTGGGGTGGAACAGATTACTGCGGCTCGTATTCGGATTGGAATATGTGCGCTATTATGGGCTATATGGAACTGCAGGAATGATATGATTTTTAACAGACAACACACTTTAACTTTTTTGCAGGTTATCTTCAGAGTTACAGCTTGGATCCGTACGTGGTCCTTACTCACTCCTATGGACTCCAGGGAGCCTTTGGTTACTGGGTGCAACCAATGGGAGATGGTAGCTCGGGTTATCTTCAACCGGTTCGGATGGCGCTCGCATAACAGGATAGGAGTCTAGAGAGCTGTCCTTTTTATCTTCATTGTGCCGGTTGGCGTGGTTCCCTTGTACTTTTCCTTTTTTTGATACTCTTTTCTGCTCCGTTTTGTGAGCTGTAAGACTTTTATGACGATTCTGGATGGTTAGTAAGATGGCCGCATGCATCATCATGATGCAGAGGCCGGGGGTACGCCTCCATTTCAAAAAAAAAGCTTGTGTGTAAGTAGCATGATAATACATACACAAGAGAGCTGATAACTTACATACAAACAACACGATAACATCAACTAATTTCCAAACGTTCGGTATGAAACCCCTAAACCCTCCCAAACCTAGGGATGGCAATGGGTAGGGTATGGGCGGGTACGACTTTTTTCTGCCCAAACCCATACCCAAATCTTTTTTCTATACCCACCCATTTCAATATCCATGGGCACAAATTGGTACCCATGCCCATACCCATCGGGTATATTATACCCAATGGGTATAGTATCTGACATTGGCATGATAAAGGTAAGCCAAGAAAAGGGCCCAAAACTAAATTTAGGTACTCCGCCATCACAATCCGGTTTGCACTTACATCAAAGTTTCACAATGTGGATTGACACACAAATGTCTTAATCTCCATTACAAACTAACTTAAAAAAACAAGTTTGCAAACTTGCAATGCCAATCACCTTAGGTTTACCTAGCTATTATAGGGTTTACTTTATTTATTAATTTTTCTGGGTATCCATTGGGATACCCATGGGTATAATTTCATACGCATACCCTACCCATGCATTTTGCGGGTATGGATACCCATTACCCATGGATATGAAGTAGTAAGAAGTCTTACCCATGCTCACTATTTTCGGGTAGGGTACCCGCGGGTACCCATACCCATGGGTAAAACTGACATCCCTACCCAAACCCTAAACCCCTCCTTAAAAAAACAAAAAAATCCCAGTGCCTGGCAGTTGCTGATGCGTGGCTGCCTTTTAGTCCCGGTCGGTGTTATCAACCAAGACTAAAGGTCCTCCTACCTGGGCACCCCACAGCGGCCACGTGAAGCTCCTTTAGTCCCGGTTCGTAACACAACCGGGACTAAAAGTGGGGCCCTTAGTCCCGATTGTTTACTCCCGGTTGCAGAATCGGGACTAAAGGCCCTTAGGAACCGGGATTAATGTCTTGCTTTCTACTAGTGTATACTTATAGATTAATTTCAGTATTTTTTGTATGTTATAGTTTGAGACACCCTGAGAACACTTATGTACCTCGGTCTTGATAATTTTGGCGGCACCGGGGGGTGATGAAGTATCCCCTGGTAACTGTTGTGTGAATAGCATGATAACTCACACACCACAGATCTGATAACTTATGTGCCTCGGTCCTAATAACTTTGGCCAGAGGGGGGGTGGTGATGAAGTATCCCTTGGTAACTGTTGTGTGAATAGCATGATAACTCACACACCGTAGATCTGATAACTTAGGTGCCTCGTTCCTGATAACTTTGGCGGGGGGTGGGGGTGGGGGTGATGAAGTATCCCCCGATAACTGTTGTGTGAATAGCACAATAACTATCACACTATCACACACCATAGATCTGATAACTTATGTGCCTCAGTCCTGATAACTTTGGCCCCGGGGGGGGGGGGGGATGAATTATCCCCTGGTAACTGTTGTGTGAATAACATGGTAACGCACACACTTCAGATCTCATAAATTATGTGCCTCGGTCCTGATAACTTTGCCGAGGGGGGGGGTGATGAAGTATTCCCCAGTAACTGTTGTGTGATTAGCATGATAACTCACACACCGCGGATCTAATAACTTATGTGCCTCGATCCTCATAACTTTGGCGAGGGGGCAAAATTGCTGAAACATACCCTCGGTAATTTCGATGTAAATCGCATGGTAATTTAATTGACGTAGTCATAACAAACTACGTACAAATACCACGGTTACTTTGACTCAGGAAATTTTTTATTTTTATTTTTATTTTTATGTAATCAGGTGATGATGAGGATTCGTAAGAAATAAACTTAGATCAAGGAAAACAATGTTCAATCAAATCTGAAAACAATGCTTCAGCTTGTACTTGATTTGGGAGGAGTTGAGTAGATTGGGAGTGTCCACCGGCCGTCCTCTCCTGGACCAAAATTTTGAAGATTGCCAAGATGCACCATCTCACAACATAGTTACTATGTGTAATAGTAACCAATAAGGTTATTTTGTAGTTATCGGACTAGATGTATTATAGTTACCGACCTGGTTACTATGCAATTATCGGGCTAGATGTAATATAGTTATCAACATGATTAATTTTTGTAGTTATCGGCTACATGTGGGATAATACACCCTTCAATAACTTACGCATAAATAGCATGATAATTTACACACCATAAACCTGATAACTCATGCACAAACACGGTGATAACTTTGACCCAGTAGAAAAAGTTGAAGACATCCCTTACAACTTCTGCTAAATAGCATGATAATTTACACACCATAAACCTGATAACTCATTCACAAACACGGTGATAACTTTGACCCAGTAGAAAAAGTTGAAGACATCCCCTACAGCTTATGCGTAAATAACATGATAATTTACACACCATAAATCTCATAACTCATGCACAAACACAGTGATAACTTTGACCCAGGATAAAAAGTTGAAGACATCCCCCTACACCTTCTGCGTAAATAGCATGATTTTTTACACACCACAACCCTGATAACTGATGCGCAGACGCCGTGATAACTTTGACCCGTGGAGGAGCTGTTTAAAAACATCACTGATAACTTCCGTGTAAATAGTGTGGTATTGTAGGCAACGTATACATAATAACTTACGCATAAATACCACGGCAACGTTGGTCCGGGGGTGGTGTGAGGGGAGGAAGTTGTTCGAAAACCTAACCCCCCCCCCCCAATAATTCTGTACGCACCGTGGACTTGATAACTCATGTACAAACACCGTGATAACTTTGACCATGGGGAGCAAGTTGTTTGAAAATATACCCTCGATAACTTATGTGGTCTTTTGTCCACGAGTTATCAGGTTCGTGGCGTATAAATTACCATGCTTTTTACGAAAAAGTTATTGGGGTGTGTTACAACAATTTTTTTTCTCTAGGTGAAAAGTTATCGTGACGTTTGTGTGTGAGTTATTAGGTTCGGAGCTTATAAATTACCATGCTCTTTACGAAGAAAGTTATGGAAGTGTGTTACAACAATTTTTTTACCTGGGTTTAAATCTTACCTCGGTGTTTGTGCTCAAGTTGTCAGGTTTGTGTTGCACATAATTACCAGGTCTATGGTGCAAAAATTATCATGTTATTACACATAAATTACCGAGGTATGTCAACAACTTTTTTTAGGTTAAAGTTGCCATAATGAACTTTAGAAAAAAAAAGTTACCACTATGTTGTATATACTAACAAAGCAGCTGACTATCTAGAAAAACAAAACAAAAGACAGTACAAAAGGGAAGAAAAAATCGCTAAAAAAGAAAAGAAAGAAAATGGTTTCTCATGGTCGCGTCACGTACATGTATAAATATTATCCAACCTCATTATAGCTAGAATTTAAGCTAGGTCAGCTGGTTACGAAAAACTATGGAGAACCATAGGTAGTGGGTTCAAGTCCCACCTCGTATGTCTTTTTTTACTTTTTTTACCATGCCAGAAAAAAAACGGGAGAAGGGGAGAGGAATGAAGCGGGAGAAGTGGATCGAAGGAGATTGACTCGATCGTGCGGATCTGTTCCTTAAAGTCCGACTGGTAGGATGTTAGTCGTGTCCTTTTCAAAATAGTGAGCCTTGTCTATTAGATTTTATTATATGATGAATGCACTCTTGCTTCCTGCCTTTTCTAGAAGATGATGACCTTGTCCATCATGATGACACCTCTATGGCCAATGGAAGTGATCTTGTTGCCCACCCCGATGAGCACAACCAGATGGTGAACCAGGAAGGTGATGACAACCAGCCTCTTCAGTTGTTATTGTACTGACTGTAATCTACATTTAACAATGAGATAAAATTTTAGAATCTGAATTCAGCAATTCAATCATATATGCTTAATCTAAATCCTAATTGCAGATCTTGTAGACTGCATCTTTCTGTGTAGATTCTTAATTTAGCAATTCAATCAAATGCTTAATTTTGTTAACATTCATTCTTGATATCCTTCAAGTCATGGTTATGGTATGTAACATAATATATCATTGCGGGTACTGCTATGTAATACTGTTATGTCTTTTTTTACTTTTTTTACCATGCCAGAAAAAAAAACGGGAGAAGGGGAGAGGAATGAAGCGGGAGAAGTGGATCGAAGGAGATTGACTCGATCGTGCGGATCTGTTCCTTAAAGTCCGACTGGTAGGATGTTAGTCGTGTCCTTTTCAAAATAGTGAGCCTTGTCTATTAGATTTTATTATATGATGAATGCACTCTTGCTTCCTGCCTTTTCTAGAAGATGATGACCTTGTCCATCATGATGACACCTCTATGGCCAATGGAAGTGATCTTGTTGCCCACCCCGATGAGCACAACCAGATGGTGAACCAGGAAGGTGATGACAACCAGCCTCTTCAGTTGTTATTGTACTGACTGTAATCTACATTTAACAATGAGATAAAATTTTAGAATCTGAATTCAGCAATTCAATCATATATGCTTAATCTAAATCCTAATTGCAGATCTTGTAGACTGCATCTTTCTGTGTAGATTCTTAATTTAGCAATTCAATCAAATGCTTAATTTTGTTAACATTCATTCTTGATATCCTTCAAGTCATGGTTATGGTATGTAACATAATATATCATTGCGGGTACTGCTATGTAATACTGTTGTGGGCACTTCTTCCGAATAGAGGTGGCTTAGCTATTGTTTTTGATATGTAGTATCTGCTAAGTTTTGCCTCTGCATGCCATACAACAATCTGTAGTTTCTTTTCTTTTGTTGAACACCAAAATAAACTGATAAAAAATATTACTTGCACATAGTTGTTTATGCTTCTGAAAAATGTAACCTACCATTCTTCATTTGGTTATCTACTATACTGTGAACTCCATTATTCATTTGTTTATCTACTATACTTTTTTTACCATGCCAGAAAAAAAAACGGGAGAAGGGGAGAGGAATGAAGCGGGAGAAGTGGATCGAAGGAGATTGACTCGATCGTGCGGATCTGTTCCTTAAAGTCCAACTGGTAGGATGTTAGTCGTGTCCTTTTCAAAATAGTGAGCCTTGTCTATTAGATTTTATTATATGATGAATGCACTCTTGCTTCCTGCCTTTTCTAGAAGATGATGACCTTGTCCATCATGATGACACCTCTATGGCCAATGGAAGTGATCTTTGTTGCCCACCCTGATGAGCACAACCAGATGGTGAACCAGGAAGGTGATGACAACCAGCCTCTTCAGTTGTTATTGTACTGACTGTAATCTACATTTAACAATGAGATAAAATTTTAGAATCTGAATTCAGCAATTCAATCATATATGCTTAATCTAAATCCTAATTGCAGATCTTGTAGACTGCATCTTTCTGTGTAGATTCTTAATTTAGCAATTCAATCAAATGCTTAATTTTGTTAACATTCATTCTTGATATCCTTCAAGTCATGGTTATGGTATGTAACATAATATATCATTGCGGGTACTGCTATGTAATACTGTTGTGGGCACTTCTTCCAAATAGAGGTGGCTTAGCTATTGTTTTCGATATGTAGTATCTGCTAAGTTTTGCCTCTGCATGCCATACAACAATCTGTAGTTTCTTTTCTTTTGTTGAACACCAAAATAAACTGATAAAAAATATTACTTGCACATAGTTGTTTATGCTTCTGAAAAATGTAACCTACCATTCTTCATTTGGTTATCTACTATACTGTGAACTCCATTATTCATTTGTTTATCTGCTATACTGTGAGCTCTTTAAGCTTGTGAGATCATGTACTGGTGCATAGATCATCAACTCCTCTTATCACTACCATTTTGCTCTTTGATTTTTGCTGCTATCCGACCACTAACATATTGTCTTGGCTATTTTCTGAGCCTTAGTTCCTGCTGATTTTTCTTATTTGTAGATGTGCACTTAGTAGAGGAGCAATGGGAAGGGGGGGGGGGGGGGGGGGGGGGGAGGGTAGGGGGGAAGGTCTCAATAGGATCAGCCGAGCCCGGAGGGCCAAAATGCCACTCATTATTCCGGAAGGAAAGATAAGGCCGAAGTTGCCTCTTCTTGCTGCAAAGTTTGCAACTGAATGCAATATCGTTGTCAGAAACCATGTGCCTGTGCTTCAGTGCTGGAAGGATTACAAGAAAAAGGACAACACTGGGATCTTCCAAGATTTTGTTGGCAAAGTTGGTGTAATACACAGTTTAGGCCTTTCCCCTCTTCCATGGTTAGCAATCTATCAATTAGAAAATGCAAGTCAAATATAGCATGAACTGACAAACCTTCGCCCAATTCTCATTAGTCTTGCACCTTCCACTGTTATTTGCATAGACTGTTAAACACTTTCAGAGAAATAGTGGGCTTAAATTTATACTACCTCTGTAAACTAATATAAGATGTTTTAGTTCATTACTTAGTGATCCAAAACGTCTTATATTAGTTTACAAAGGGAGTACAAATTATAGTCATGTATGCTACATTCGCGAGAGGATTATCACAAAAGTAAACCAGTAATGATTTAAGATAATTATGTTTTGCTGAAGATTTGTTTGCTCTTCAGGGCAGATTACTATCGTTGCTCTTATAGTCCAGCTGTTAGCATTTAGATGCGGCAGCCTTGGCCGAGATGATCGCCGGAACTTCTGAATTTGTAGTTGCTTTTGCACCAGGATGCTGCTTTTCTTTTTCTATTCTGCTATCTTTTGATAGTAACCTGATCCATTTTCTGGATCTTATCGAAATGTAAAGAATTTAAGAAAAGCAGCAGAAGATAGGACAACTATGTTTGCTAACACAAGATTTCTGCATGGACAAATATGCACACGTCTCTTCTTTTATTTTTATTTATGTACTTAAACTCTACACCCATATTCTGATTCTTACACATGTTTTCCCTTCTGTGTAGGTAAAGTTTCACATGGACACTGAAGCTGCACCAGTTATGAAGGCTTGTACCCAAATGATGAGTAAGAACAATTGCATTATTTTGCCTATAATAAACGCACATGTCAACCTACTAATTAATTAAGAAAAAACAAAGGAAATAAAATATACAACATCCTTTTCTTCAGTTTGAATTAGGAATAAAGAAAAATTGTTTTGTCTATGTATACTATAAATAACAGTTGCCTCATTGTGGAACATATAATTGTGTCCGGTGTACTGGTTAGCTTGCGCTCACGCACGCTCACTTTGCCAAGACCAAACTTATCCAGTTTTTAAAGATGAGGTACTAAAATTTTGATAGCTTAGTATTTTCTAAGTAATTTGAGAATACTACAGTTTTTAAGATTACCAAAGTTTTTATTACAGTGAGATGTTGGACAACTACTAAAAACTGTAGTATTAATACCACAGTATTTCTCAAAACACGGTATTTTCTCTGTATAAAATAAAAGCCCCCAACCTCATTTTTTAAAACAGAGCACACGGAAAGAACAAGCACGTCATTGTCTTTGCCTCGTTCCCAAGCCGCCGAGTTGTTGCTGCAGTTTGGGCTGGCTGATGATTCGATGATCGACGCCGGTAGCAGTGCAGTGCAGAGCGAACAGGGGAGGATGCCACTGTCGCGGGTGAGGAGCTAGCTGCTTAGAGTATCCCCAATAGTCTTCCAGGCCATTTTTTGGCGCCGGCGCCCGAAAAACGGCTCAGTCGCGTTCCAGGAGTCTGTTTTCGCCGGTTTGGTCCAAAACTGGCGCCATCGGTCCCAGGCTGAACCCGGCACGTTGGGGGGCGCCTGGGGGCGTCGGGGAAAGCGTTTTTGGCGCGAACGGGATTGGGCCCGCCAAGTCAGCGACACGCCGCTTTGTCGTCCTTATCGTCTCGGTTCCCGCGGAAATCAATACCAAGGATGCCGCGCTGCCGCGCCGGTCAGCCTTCATTGATGCCGCCGCCGACGAAACCAACCTCAAGTGGGCGAAGGTGGACTACGTCCGCGAGCAGGTGCTCCGCCAGCGCCGGGCATACGCGGAGATCAAGGCCCAGCGACGTGGACGCGAGGGCGGCGTCGTCGTCCTCGACAGCGACCACGAGGACGAGCACTGGCCGTCCAACCCCCCATGCGTTGGCGACCCTGGGCAGGGGTGTAGTAGGGACGACGGCGGCTCCAGCGGGGCGCAGGGCGGCGATGACAACGATGACGGTGGCGGCTGCGGCGACTATACCCGGTTCTACAGGCTTCTCGGCATGTAGAAGGCGGGCGGCGGCCGCGGCGTGGCAAGGCTAGATGTAGTTCTAGGCGTAGTTTGTCTGTTTTCTATATTTTTGTACAAATTTCAATAAAAAAATTGTCGAGTTTGTACCAGATTCGTATCAAATCGTCGAGTTTGCGTGATTTTGGGGACGATCTGGGGCGACGACTGGAAACGCAATCGCCCCCATGCCAAAAGCAAACGCCTATTCGGTTCTAGACAGCGTTTTTTCGGCATCCAAAAGGGCCGAACGGCTGAAAATGCTCATAGATTTGTCTGTTTCAACCGCGCTCTCTATCCGGGTGATGCGGATGAAGACCAGGCCGTTTCGGTCCACGCGCAGCTTCATCGCATGGTGCGCTGCCGGCACCGGCCGTGGTGCGGAGCGCCGGGTCTTTGCTTCGCGCTGGAGCTCGACTGCCCATGGCATGTTACGCTCAGTTTGGGCGCTCCGTTAGTGCACGAACGTAGCTTGTCCATGTAGGTGCTTTGTGCATGGCCGGTCATCAGTTTACAACGTCTAGCTAGCTAGCAAATGATTCAAGCAGCTAGCTAGCTAAACGTTGGCACACACAGGCTCTACCCAAACAGGTCCACATCATTCCAAATACACCAGAAATAATATATTATGTCAAAACTGTGATTTTTTGTACCTGTTAGACTGAGACTCACCAGCCGAGCTGGTCATGCGCGTTATCCATCTGACACCGCCCGGGCGATGCACCAGTCAGCCGCTCCTATCCATCCACAGAAATAGGATCGTCTGGTACTCTCTCCGTTCGGAATTACTTGTCTTAAATATGGATGTATTTAGAACTAAAATATATCTAGATACATTCATTTCTGCGACAAGTAATTCTGAACGAAAGGAGTAGTTTGTTAGTGTGTGCGTGTGTTTGTATCTTCTCTCCCTCTCATATATGTACTCTCTTATATATGCTACCCCTGAGAGGATGAATACAAGTCATGTTTTGAGCTCAATCTAATTATTCAACATAGTATCAGTTTCGATCTAAACCCGCTTCCGCCATGGCCAAGGAGACCTCTGACGGCGGCGCCGCCGCGGCCACCGCCGTTGCCCCGTCCACTCCACAAGCAACCTCTTCGCCACCTACTCCCCCACTTTCGGCCACCCCCCTCTACAGGTTGCCCCCTCCACACTTCCTCTCCTTGCCGCCGCTCCTCTCCCTCACTTCAAGACGGCGGCACAGCTCCATGCCGAACGCGTCGAGGGCGCCAATATCTTCCTTCGCGTTCGCGTCGTCCTCGACATCCAGGGGAAGAACTACTCTATCTGGCGTGGGCTGATGGAAGAGGCCTTCGATCAGTACGACGTGAACGCTCACGTCTCGCCGGACTTGTCCAACTATCATGACGATCCGAGTGGAGCATCGTCAACAAAGCGGTAAAAACCTGGTTCTATAACACCACGAGTACTGAACTTCTTGGCTTCGTTCAGAACCGGAAAGCCACGACCTTCGAGCTCTGGACCAAGCTGGAAGCGCTCTTCCTCAACAACCAGCGCTCCCGGCAGTTTCATCTCAAGACGGAGCTCTATGCCGTGAAGCAATACGACTCCACCATCCCCGTCTTCTGCGCCCGGCTCAAGGCGGTCGCGGACGCCCTCCGCAACGTCAAACAAGCCGGTCGACGATGACGAGCTGGTGATCCAGCTTCTTCGTGGCATCAACCGGGATCGCCACGGGATGACGGCTGCCATCATCGAGAAGTCGACGAACCCCGTGCCCTTCGAGCAGGCTGTCAGCATGTTCCTCCATGACGAGATGACCTCCAGTGGCGCCTTCCCGGTCGGTCATCACACTGTTGGGGAACGTAGCAGAAATTCAAAATTTTCCTACGTGTCACCAAGATCTATCTATGGAGAGACTAGCAACGAGGGGAAGGAGAGTGCATCTACATACCCTTGTAGATCGCTAAGCGGAAGCATTCAAGTGAACGGGGTTGATGGAGTCGTACTCGTCGTGATTCAAATCACCGATGATCAAGTGCCGAACGCAGGGCACCTCCGCGTTCAACACACGTACAGCCCGGTGACGTCTCCCATGCCTTGATCCAGCAAGGAGAGAGGGAGAGGTTTGAGGAAGACTCCATCCAACAGCAGCACAACGGCGTGGTGGTGGTGGAGGAGCGTGGCAATCCTGCAGGGCTTCGCCAAGCACCACGGGAGAGGAGAAGAACTTGGGAGAGAGGGAGGGGCTGCACCAAAGGCAAAAGGTGTGTCTCAAAAGGCCCTCCTACCCCACTATATATAGGGATCCCAAGGGGGGGGGGGTGCGCCAGCCCTAGGAGATCCAATCTCCTAGGGGGCGGCGGCCAGGGGAGGAGTCCTCCCCCCCCAAGGCACCTAGGAGGTGCCTTCCCCTGCTGGGACTCTTCCTTTAGGGTTTCCCCAGGCGCATGGGCCTCTTGGGGCTGGTGCCCTTGGCCCATGTAGGCCAAGGCGCACCCACTACAGCCCATGTGGCCCCCGGGGCAGGTGGCCCCACCCGGTGGGCCCCCGGGACCCTTCCGGTGGTCCCGGTACAATACCGATGACCCCGAAACTTGTCCCGATGGCCGAAACAGGACTTCCTATATATAAATCTTTACCTCCGGACCATTCCGGAACTCCTCGTGACGTCCGGGATCTCATCCGGGACTCCGAACAACATTCAGTAACCACATACAAGCTTCCTTTATAACCCTAGCGTCATCGAACCTTAAGTGTGTAGACCCTACGGGTTCGGGAGACATGCAGACATGACCGAGACGTTCTCCGGTCAATAACCAACAGCGGGATCTGGATACCCATGATGGCTCCCACATGTTCCACGATGATCTCATCGGATGAACCACGATGTCAAGGACTCAATCAATCCCGTATACAATTCCCTTTGTCTATCGGTATGTTACTTGCCCGAGATTCGATCGTCGGAATCCAATACCTAGTTCAATCTCGTTACCGGCAAGTCTCTTTACTCGTTCTGTAACACATCATCCTGTGATCAACTCTTTAGTCACATTGCGCATATGATGATGTCCTACCGAGTGGGCCCAGAGATACCTCTCCGCTTACACAGAGTGACAAATCCCAGTCTCGATTCATGCCAACCCAACAGACACTTTTGGAGATACCTGTAGTGCACCTTTATAGTCACCCAGTTACGTTGTGACGTTTGGTACACCCAAAGCATTCCTACGGTATCCGGGAATTGCACAATCTCATGGTCTAAGGAAATGATACTTGACATTAGAAAAGCTATAGCATACGAACTACACGATCTAGTGCTATGCTTAGGATTGGGTCTTGTCCATCACATCATTCTCCTAATGATGTGATCCCGTTATCAACGACATCCAATGTCCATGGTTAGGAAACCGTAACCATCTATTGATCAACGAGCTAGTCAACTAGAGGCTTACTAGGGACATGGTGTTGTCTATGTATCCACACATGTATCTGAGTTTCCTATCAATACAATTATAGCATAGATAATAAACGATTATCATGAACAATGAAATATAATAATAACCAATTTATTATTGCCTCTAGGGCATATTTCCAACAGTCTCCCACTTGCACTAGAGTCAATAATCTAGTTCACATCGCCATGTGATTAACACTCAAGGTCACATCCCCATGTGACTAACACCCAAAGAGTTTACTAGAGTCAATAATCTAGTTCACATCATTATGTGATTAACACTCAATGAGTTCTGGGTTTGATCATGTTGCTTGTGAGAGAGGTTTTAGTCAACGGGTCTGAACCTTTCAGATCCGTGTGTGCTTTACAAATCTCTATGTCATCTCCTAGATGTAGCTACCACGTTCTATTTGGAGCTTATTCCAAATAACTGTTCTACTATACGAATCCAGTTTACTACTCAGAATAATCTGGATTAGTGTCAAAGTTTTCATCGGCGTAACCCTTTACGATGAACTCTTTTACCACCTCCATAATCGAGAAAATTCCTTAGTCCACTAGTTACTAAGGATAACTTTGACTGCTGTCCTGTGATCCATTCTTGGATCACTCTGGTACCCCTTGACTGACTCATGGCAAGGCACACTCCAGGTGCGGTACACAGCATAGCATACTGTAGAGCCTATGTCTTAAGCATAGGGGACGACCTTCGTTCTTTCTCTCTATTCTGCCGCGGTCGAGCTTTAAGTCTTAACTTCATACCTTACAACTCAGGCAAGAACTCCTTCTTTGACTGATCCATCTTGAACACCGTCAAGATCACGTCAAGGCATGTGCTCATTTGAAAGTACCATTAAGCGTTTTTGATCTATCCTTATAGATCTTGATGCTCAATGTTCAAGCAGCTTAATCCAGGCTTTCCATTGAAAAACACTTTCCAAATAACCCTATTTGATTTCCAGAAATTCTACGTCATTTCTGATCAAAAATATGTCAACAACATATATTCATCAGAAATTCTATAGTGCTCCCACTCACTTCTTTGGAAATACCAGTTTCTCATAAACTTTGTATACACCCAAAATCTTTGATCATCTCATCAAAGCATACATTCCAACTCCGAGATGCTTACTCCAGTCCTCAGAAGGATTGCTGGAGCTTTGCATACTATTAGCATCTTTTCAGGATTGACAAAACCTTTCGGTTGTATCACATACAACCTTTCCTCAAGAAAAATCGTCGAGGAAACTGCAAGATTTCATAAATAATGCAGTGACTGCTAATATAATTCCAACAGACTCTTAGCATCGCTACGAGTGAGAAAATCTCGCCGTAGTCAACTCCTTGAACTTGTCGGAAAACATCTTAACGACAAGTCGAGCTTTCTTAATGGTGATACATACCATCATTGTCCGTCTTCCTTTTAAAATCCATCTGTACTCAACAGCCTTACAACCATCAAGTAGTTCTTCCAAAGTCTACACTTTGTTTTCATACATGGATCCTCTCTCGGATTATATGGCCTCAAGCCATTTATCGGAATCCGGGCCCACCATCACTTCTCCATAGCTCGTAGGTTCATTGTTGTCTAGCAACATGACTTCCAAGACAGGATTACGTACCACTCTGAAGTAGTACGCATCCTTGTCATCCTACGAGGTTTGGTAGTGACTTGATCTGAAGTCTCATGATCACTATCATAAGCTTCCACTTCAATTGGTGTAGGTGCCACAGGAACAACTCTTTGTGCCCTGCTATACACTGGTTGAAGAGATGGTTCAACAACCTTATCAAGTCTCCATCATCCTCCCACTCAATTCTTTCGAGAGAAACTTTTCCTCGAGAAAGGACCCGATTCTAGAAACAATCCCTTATTGCTTTTGGATCTGAGACAGGAGGCATACCCAACTGTTTTGGGTGTCCTATGAAGATGCATTTATCCGCTTTGGGTTCGAGCTTATCAGCCTGAAACTTTTTCACATAAGCGTCGTAGTCCCAAACTTTTAAGAAATGACAGCTTAGGTTTCTCTAAACCATAGTTCATACGGTGTCATCTCATCGGAATTACGTGGTGCCCCTTTTAAAGTGAATGTGGTTGTCTCTAATGCCTAACCCATAAACTATCGTGGTAATTCGATAAGAGACATCATGGTATGCATCATATCCAATAGGGTGCAGTTATGATGTTCGGACACACCATCACACTATGGTGTTCCAGGCTGTATTAGTTGTGAAACAATTTCCACAATGTCTTAATTCTGTGCCAAACTCCTAATTCAGATATTCATCTCTATGATCATATCATAGATTATTTTATCCTCTTGTCACGACGATCTTTCAACTTCACCCTAAAATTACTTGAACCTTTCAATAATTCAGACTCGTGATTCATCAAGTAAATATACTCAACATCTACTCAAATCATCTGTGAAGTAAGAACATAACGATATCCACTACACGCCTCAGCACTCATTGGACTGCACACATCAAAATGTATTACTTCCAGCAAGTTGCTTTCTAGTTCCATTTTACTGAAAACGAGGCTTTCAGTCATCTTGCCCATGTGGTATGATTTGCATGTCTCAAGTGATTCAAAATCAAGTGAGTCCCCACGGTCCATTTGCATGGAGTTTCTTCATTGCATACTCCAATAGACATGGTTCCCGCATGTCTCAAACTTTTCAAAAACGAGTGAGCCCAAAGATCCATCAACATGGAGCTTCTTTCATGCGTTTTATACCGATATGACTTACGTGGCAGTGCCACAAGTAGGTGGTACTATCTTATATCTTTTGGCATGAACATGTGTATCACTACGATCGAGATTCAATAAACCATTCATTTTAGGTGCAAGACCATTGAAGGTATTATTCAAATAAACAGAGTAACCATTATTCTCCTTAAATGAATAACCGTATTGCGATAGACATAATCCAATCATGTCTATGCTCAACGCAAACACCAATCTCGATGGTAGAGGGAGCGTGCGATGCTTGATCATATCAACATTGGAAACACTTCCAACACATATCGTCAGCTCACCTTTAGCTAGTCTCCGTTTATTCCGTAGCTTTTATTTCGAGTTACTAACACTTAGCAACTGAACCGGTATCTAATACCCTGGTGCTACTAGGAGTACTAGTAAAGTACACATCAACACAATGTATATCCAATATACTTCTATCACCTTGCCAGCCTTCTCATCTACCAAGTATCTAGGGTAATTCTGCTCCAGTGGTTGTTCCCCTTATTACAGAAGCACTTAGTCTCGGGTTTGGGTTCAACCTTGGGTTTCTTCACTAGAGCAGCAGCTGATTTGTTTCATGAAGTATCCCTTCTTGCCCTTGCCCTTCTTGAAACTAGTGGTTTCACCAACCATCAACAATTGATGCTCCTTCTTGATTTCTACTTTGTGGTGTCAAACATCGCGAATATCTCAAGGATCATCATATATGTCCCTGATATATTATAGTTCATCACGAAGCTCTAGCAGCTTGGTGGTAATGACTTCGGAGAAACATCACTATCTTATCTGGAAGATCAACTCCCACTCGATTCAAATGATTGTTGTACTCAGACAATCTGAGCACAAGCTCAACAATTGAGCTTTTCTCCTTAGTTTGTAGGCTAAGAAAATCGTCGGAGGTCTTATACCTCTTGACGTGGGCACGAGCCTGAAATCCCAATTTCAGCCCTCGAAACATCTCATATGTTTCGCGACGTTTCAAAACGTCTTCGGTGCCTCAACTCTAAACCGTTTAACTGAACTATCACGTAGTTATCAAAATGTGTATGTCAGATGTTCGCAACATCCACAGACAACGTTCGAGGTTCAGCACACTGAGCGGTGCATTAAGGACATAAGCCTTCTATGAAGCAATGAGGACAATCCTCAGTTTACGGACCTAGTCCGCATAATTGCTACTATCAACTTTCAACTAAATTTTCTCTAGGAACATAATCTAAACAGTAGAACTAAGCGCGAGCTACGACATAATTTGGAAAGACCTTTTGACTATGTTCAGGATAATTAAGTTCATCTTATGAACTCCCACTCAGATAGACATACCTCTAGTCATCTAAGTGATTACATGATCTGAGTCAACTAGGCCGTGTCCGATCATCACGTGAGACGGACTAGTCAACATCGGTGAACATCTTCATGTTGATCGTATCTACCATACGGCTCATGCTCGACCTTTCGGTCTCTTGTGTTCCGAGGCATGTCTGTACTGCTAGGCTCGTCAAGTTAACCCTAAGTGTTTTTTGCTGTGTAAAACTGTCTTACACCCGTTGTATGTGAACATAAGGATCTATCACACCCGATCATCACGGGTGCTTCGAAACGACGAACTGTAGCAACGGTGCACAGTTAGGGGAGAACACATTCTTGAAATTGTAATGAGGGATCATCTTATTTACTACCGTCGTACTAAGCAAATAAGATGTATAAATATGATAAACATCATATGCAATCAAATAATAGTGACATGATATGGCCAATATCATATAGCTCCTTTGATCTCCATCTTGGGGCTCCATGATCATCTTGTCACCGGCATGACACCATGATCTCCATCATCATGATCTCCATCATCGTGTCTTCTGAAGTTGTCTCGTCATCGAACATGCAAGTCGTGATTCCTATTACAAGAACATGATCAATCTCATACATCACATATATCATTCATCACATCCTTTGGCCATATCACATCACATAGCATACCCTGCAAAAACAAGTTAGACGTCCTCTAATTGTTGTTTGCATGTTTTACGTGGCTGCTATGGGTTTCTAGCAAGAACGTTTCTTACCTACGCAAAAACCACAACGTGATATGCCAATTGCTATTTACCCTTCATAAGGACCCTGTTCATCGAATCCGATCCGACTAAAGTGGGAGAGACAGGCACCCGCTAGCCACCTTATGCAACTAGTGCATGTTTGTCGGTGGAACCAGTCTCACGTATAAGGTCGGTCCGGGCCGCTTCATCCCACGATGCCGCCGAATCAAGATTGGACTAGTAATGGTAAGCATATTGAACAAAATCAACGCCCACAACTACTTTCTGTTCTACTCGTGCATAGAATCTACGCACGAGTCCTAGCTCATGATGCCACTATTGGGGAACGTAGCAGAAATTCAAAATTTTCCTACGTGTCACCAAGATCTATCTATGGAGAACTAGCAACGAGGGGAAGGAGAGTGCATCTACATACCCTTGTAGATCGCTAAGCGGAAGCGTTCAAGTGAACGGGGTTGATGGAGTCGTACTCGTCGTGATTCAAATCACCGATGATCAAGTGCCGAACGCACGGCACCTCCGCGTTCAACACACGTACAGCCCGGTGACGTCTCCCATGCCTTGATCCAGCAAGGAGAGAGGGAGAGGTTGAGGAAGACTCCATCCAACAGCAGCACAACGGCGTGGTGGTGGTGGAGGAGCGTGGCAATCCTGCAGGGCTTCGCCAAGCACCACGGGAGAGGAGAAGAACTTGGGAGAGAGGGAGGGGCTGCACCAAAGGCAAAGGTGTGTCTCAAGAGGCCCTCCTACCCCACTATATATAGGGATCCCAAGGGGGGGGTGCGCCCAGCCCTAGGAGATCCAATCTCCTAGGGGGCGGCGGCCAGGGGAGGAGTCCTCCCCCCCAAGGCACCTAGGAGGTGCCTTCCCCTTCTGGGACTCTTCCTTTAGGGTTTCCCTAGGCGCATGGGCCTCTTGGGGCTGGTGCCCTTGGCCCATGTAGGCCAAGGCGCACCCCCTTACAGCCCATGTGGCCCCCGGGGTAGGTGCCCCACCCGGTGGACCCCGGGACCCTTCCGGTGGTCCCGGCACAATACCGATGACCCCGAAACTTGTCCTGATGGCCGAAACAGGACTTCCTATATATAAATCTTTACCTCCAGACCATTTCGGAACTCCTCGTGACGTCCGGATCTCATCCGGGACTCCGAACAACATTCGGTAACCACATACAAGCTTCCTTTATAACCCTAGCGTCATCGAACCTTAAGTGTGTAGACCCTACGGTTCGGGAGACATGCAGACATGACCGAGACGTTCTCCGGTCAATAACCAACAGCGGGATCTGGATACCCATGTTGGCTCCCACATGTTCCACGATGATCTCATCGGATGAACCACGATGTCAAGGACTTAATCAATCCCGTATACCAAATTTCCCTTTGTCTATCGGTATGTTACTGCCCGAGATTCGATCGTCGGAATCCAATACCTAGTTCAATCTCGTTACCGGCAAGTCTCTTTACTCGTTCCGTAACACATCATCCCGTGATCAACTCTTTGGTCACATTCCGCATATGATGATGTCCTACCGAGTGGGCCCAGAGATACCTCTCCGTTAACACGGAGTGACAAATCCCAGTCTCGATTCGTGCCAACCCAACAGACACTTTCGGAGATACCTGTAAGTGCACCTTTATAGTCACCCAGTTACATTGTGACGTTTGATACACCCAAAGCATTCCTACGGTATCCGGGAGTTGCACAATCTCATGGTCTAAGGAAATGATACTTGACATTAGAAAAGCTTTAGCATACGAACTACACGATCTAGTGCTATGCTTAGGATTGGGTCTTGTCCATCACATCATTCTCCTAATGATGTGATCCCGTTATCAACGACATCCAATGTCCATGGTTAGGAAACCGTAACCATCTATTGATCAACGAGCTAGTCAACTAGAGGCTTACTAGGGACATGGTGTTGTCTATGTATCCACACATGTATCTGAGTTTCCTATCAATACAATTATAGCATAGATAATAAACGATTATCATGACAAGTGAAATATATAATTTAACCAATTTATTATTGCCTCTAGGGCATATTTCCAACACACACCGCTCTCGCGGCCCATGGCCGCCCCCTGCTCCGTCATCGGGGGGCCCCTCCGGCAGCGCCACCAAGCAGCAAGGCGGAGGCGCCAAGCCCGACACTCCCTCCCCGAACCAGGGCGCCAACAAGCGGCGCCGCTACACCAACAACGGCGGGTACCAGGGGGCATCCAACCCCGTCAACCCCTGGACTGGGCATGTGTATGCCTACCCCATGCAACTCCCGCCGCCACCGCGTCCACTCTCGGGCCTCCTTGGTCTGCGTCCGCAGGTGCACATGGAGCACACGGCCTTCGGCGCCCCGCAGCAGTAGTACCTCCCACCCGCGTACGAAAACCCCTTCGGTGGCTCTCCTCTGCAGCTGCACCCGTCGGGGTTCTACCCGCAGCCATCGTTTCCTCCACATCCCCAACAGCAGCAGTACCTCCCGCCGCCCCAGCAGCAGCAGTACCTGCCTCCACCGCCCACGGCGGACTCCCTTGTCGACCACGCCGCGTTGATGGGCGCCCTCCACAACCTGTCCTTGCAGTCCCCTAGCGGCGGCCGGGTTGCTGATTCCGGTGCCTCCACTCACCTCGCTGCTGATCCCGGTAAGCTCTCGTCCATTGCTCCTATATCAAATTATCCCCCTGTTTTTGTTGGTAATGGTAGCACCATGCATATTAGTCACGTCGGCTCTGCTTCCCTTCCAAACCCCAACCGGCCTCTCTATCTCAATAATATACTTGTTGCTCCTAATCTCATCAAAAACTTATTATCTGTTCGTCGTCTCACTATCGGTAATAATTGTTCCGTGGAATTTGATCCTTACGGCCTCTTTGTGAAGGATTATCCAACCAAGGAGGAACTTCTTTGATGCAACAGTAGTGGTGAGCTATACGACATCTTCCCTCCGGCTGCTCCCACCGCCTACGCCGTCACCGTCTCACGCCTCACCGACCTCTGGCATCGGCATTTGGGGCACCCCGGAGATGCCGTTTTTCATCCAAATAAGCATTTAGATCATTGTAATAAAAATGTTTCAGATGGTCGTTTGTGTCCTGCTTGCCAGACCGGAAAACATGTCAGCTTACCATTTTCTAGCTCCACTAGTTCCACCGCTGCTCCATTTGAGCTTTTGCATTGTGACGTCTGGACTGCGCCTTTATCTAGTGTCTCTGGCAACAAATATTACCTTCTCATTATTGATGATTTCTCATGCTACCGCTGGACTTTCCCACTCAAACAAAAATCTAACATTCTAGCCATATTTCGTCACTTTCATGCCTTTGTCCGTACACACTTTGGTCGTACCATCCGTACTCTCCAATGTGATAACGGACGTGAGTTTGACAGTGCCGAAAATCGCGACTTCCTTCTCCCCTTTGTTACGGTTATGCGATTCTCTTGCCCATACACCTCCCCTCAGAACGGTAAAGCTGAGTGTGCTATTCATTCGACTAACGACGTTGTCTGCACGCTCTTACTTCAAGCGTTGATGCCTCCTCGCTACTGGGCTGTTGCTCTCACCACCGCCACCTTGCTCCTTAACCTGCGCCCACCAAGAAGGT
Organism: Triticum urartu; assembly: GCF_003073215.2. Taxonomy (NCBI): domain Eukaryota; kingdom Viridiplantae; phylum Streptophyta; class Magnoliopsida; order Poales; family Poaceae; genus Triticum; species Triticum urartu. Next base: position 276,256,767 of record NC_053025.1, read on the forward strand.
ATCCCTCACCACGCCGCACGAGGTCCTCCACCGCTCACCGTCCTCTTATTCTCATCTTCGTGTCTTCGGATGCTTATGCTATCCCAACACGGAGGCCACTGCGCCACACAAACTTGCCGCACGCTCCGTGGCTTGTGTCTTCATCGGCTACCCTTTTGACCACAAGGGGTACCGTTGTCTTGACCGCTCCACAAACAAAGTCTACACATCATGGCATGTTGTGTTTGATGAGTTCGTCTTCCTTTTTCCCAGCACCCTGGCGGCCTCCCCGGCGATGGACTTTCACCATCCAGCCCATCACGATGGCCCTACCCTATTGCCGAACCCCGCGGTTCCTGCGATCATCCCGCTGGTCGCCAACACCCCAGCCACCGTAGCCAACGCTGCCACGGCAGCCGTGTCGCCCGTCGACAATGCTGCAACGGCAGCCGTTTCGTTCGACGTCCATGCTGCCACAACACCAGCTTCGACCGACTCTCTGACATCTTCCTCCACCGATCGCAGCCCTCCGTCCACTTCCTCCGGCAGTCTTCCTACCCCTCGACCTCTTCCCTAGCGTGCCACCGCCGTTGCACCACCTGCTAACCCTCACGGCATGCGTACTCGTGCCAAGTCTGGTTTTTACTTACCCTCCCGGCGACTTAACTTCCTTGCTAAACTACGGGGTGCCTCTCCACTTCCCCATACCCATCGCGCCGCCCTCGCTGATCCGCACTGGGCTGGTGCCATGAGCGACGAGTACCAAGCTCTCCTTCAAAACGAGACTTGGTCGCTTGTTCCTCGGCCCTCCGGTGCTCCCGTCATCAATGGGAAATGGTTTTTTTGGCACAAATACAACTCTAATGGTACATTCGCTCGTTATAAGGCGCGTTGGGTAGTCCGTGGGTTTTCTCAGACCGAGGGGATCGATTACGACGAGACCTTTTCTCTCGTGGTCAAACCCAGCACTATTCGAGTTGTTCTCTATCTCGCTACCTCTCACTCCTGGCCCATCCACCAGTTAGATGTCAAGAACGCTTTTCTACATGGCCATCTTACTGATAATGTCTACTGCTAGCAGCCCCTTGGGTTTGAAGACCCCGTTGCACCCTCCCACGTCAGTCTCCTTCGGAAATCTCTCTACGGCCTTAAGCAGGCTCCACGTGCGTGGTTCACTCACTTTGCCGCGTTCGCCATGTCCATGGGATTCATCGCCTCCAAATGCGACACGTCGCTTTTTATTTACAAATCCACGAACCACATGGCCTATCTTCTTCTTTACGTCGACGATATTATTCTTACGGCATCCTCGACAACTTTTCTCAACTACATCATCTCTCTTCTCTGTGGGTCGAGGTCAGTCATAGAGAACTCCCCACGGCATAGAGGTGTAGCCCGGTGGAGGAGCGAGTTAAGGCTACACCTCTCACAGCGACGGTATGCTTTAGATATCATTGAGCGTGCCGGCATGACTGATTGTCATCCTGTTCGCACCCCCATTGACTATGGCGCCAAGCTATCCATCTCAGACGGCGATCTCCTAGAGAACCCCACCATTTACCGTAGCTTAACCGGTGCACTCCAGTACATGACTATCACTCATCCTGACCTGTCCTACGTCGTTCAGCAGGCCTGCCTTTTCATGCATGCCCCTTGCTCCTCCCATTATAACCTCGTCAAACGCATCATCCGTTATCTCAAGGGCACCCTAGACTTCAACCTCCACATCACCCCTTCCCCACCGTCCACTCTCTTACAATATTCCGACGCAAACTGGGCCGGCTGCCCCGACAAACGATGCTCCACCTCTGGTTTTTGTGTTTTTCTTGTGGATAATTTGATATCTTGGTCATCGAAACGACAACTTACTATTTCTAGGTCGAGCGCTGAGGCAAAGTACTGGGCCGTTGCCCATGTCGTTGCAGAGACCGCTTGGTTACGCCAGTTGTTGAAGGAGCTCCATCAGCCGATCACCAAGTCCACGGTGGTGTATTGTGATAATGTTTCTGCTGTGTACATGTTCGCTAATCCAGTGCAGCATCGACGCACGAAACACATTGAGATCGACATTCATTTCGTGCGGGACAAAGTTTCTCTTGGGGAAATTCGTGTGCTTCACGTCCCTACCACCTCTCAGTACACGGACATCTTCACGAAGGGCCTACCTACTGCTACTTTCACCCAGTTCCGGTCCAGTCTCAATGTTCGGCAAGCCCACATTGAGACTGCGGGGGGCTGTTAGACTGAGACTCACCAGCTGAGCTGGTCTTGCGCCAGATTAGCTGGTCATGCGCGTTATCCATCCGGCACCGCCCTTGCATGGGCCATGCACGAGTCAGCCGCTCCTATCCATCCACAGAAATAGGATCGTCTGGTAGTTTGTTAGTGTGTGCGTGTGTTGTATCTTCTCTCCCTCTCACATATGTACTCTCTTATATATGCTACCCCTGAGAGGATGAATACAAGTCATGTTTTGAGCTCAATCTAGTTATTCAACAGTATCTATGGACTAAATTACTGAAGTTTTCCAATACCTTGTTTTTTACAATACCTTGCTATCAAACACAGCCTTTAGTGGTTTTAGAGTTGAGGGGCCATTTCTATATTTTTGAAAGAGTTGAAGGATGAAACACATACTTTTCCCTTGTCTTTATCTTTTGTGGCAAAGCTGTCTCATAACCTCATAACCATGTTTGTTTGTTGCTTGCATTGCTAGACTCAAATGGAAGAGAAGGTCTCTCAACCTACTAAAGATGGACAACTACCTATCTCTGTGACTAAGGTTGTATCTGACGTGCTCACTCAGCACATCAAGAAGCCTAGGTTTCTTCAGCACGTGGGGATCCAGCATGTGCGTGAGAGAAGCAGTGATGCCAACCTTGAAGCACAACTGACAGCGGAGAAGAAAGGGAATGCAGAGCTTCTGGAGGTTTTCAACACCTTCACTAAGAAGGTAGTGGAATCAGAAGCAGCATGGGTCAGACAAGAAGAGGAGTACATGAAGAAGCAAGCCGAGATCGACGCAAAATTTGACCTTTTGCTAAGGAGAGGTGATCGAGTTCAGCTATATGGTAAGGCATGGTCATTGAAACATGATATTGTTGTAAGGCGATGGCAATGTGTGATCTTTTGCTGCTGCCATGCTTTTGTTGGGATATATCTGGTAATGCTTTTACTGCTGCAAACTACATGCATTTGGTTTATGGATATGAATGTGGCACTGGAGTGAATGTAGTTTCATATTTATGTTGGATTAGAACATGTGTGATCTGATGTTAGAACTTAATTTATATGTACTGTGATCTATTGCTCGATTAGAATCTATATTGTTGTTCGTATATAATATTGTGGGATGGTTTAGAAGCAATATTTTACTTAATATTTAACTGTTTTGAGATGGATTGATGATGGACTAGAACTGGGCTGAATTTGGTTTGCTAACCAAGCTGAATAAGCAGGCCTAAAATTGTGTATTGTGTTAAAAATAATTGCCTCAATGAATTGAAGCTTTGGTTGGGTGATGCACTATAACTGGGCCGAAATTGGTTGTCTAAAAAATGCTGGGCTGAAATTGGCTAGCAAACAAAGATTGAAGTAATCAGGCCCAGCAATTGGATACTAGTTGAAAGGATACAATGGGCTAAATAAAGTGAAGTTGCTAACGGGCTGGACCAAAGGAAAAATGTAATGGGCTAAACCTTTAGAAATGGGCTAACAAACTGGACTGAAAGAAATAGGCTAACAGATCGGATTGGGCTGAAAATAGGAGGCCAAAATTCCAATTGGGCCAGCCACTACATGGGCTTGTAGGCGGTCATGTCCATGTACATGCCACATCATGAAATTATGTGACGGGTTGATTCATCACAAAGGCTCAGGCCAGGCCCAGGCCCGACCCGAACTGGACGGGCTCAGTGTTGATCCATGGCGGCCAAGGAATGCCATGGGTCAGCATAATCTGTGATGATTTCGGCCCTCCATCACGAAGACCAATCTATGACAGGGAATACATGATGGTTTTCAAAAACATCGTCGATGGACGTCTGTGACAGTTTTGCAGTGATCCGTGAAGGTTTGTGGTCATCATGGATCAACAACATTCTTGTAGTGAGGGTAGGGAACGTTTCACCTTTCTGGACGAAACAATGTCCGTTGCCTCTTCTTGATTTTTTTCTAGTGTCAACATAGAACAACATGAGTGTTGTGTTAATTTTAGGGATTTTTCGGGGTTTGTTTGGACATTTTTATACATTAACTGAGTTTTCTATGCATTTATGTGCATAATTCAAATTTGAAATATAGGCACATGCTCTAGTGCATGTAAATTGGTTGAAAAATCAAATTTTTGTCCTTGGTTACATGCTTAGGTCCCATGCAAAAAATGGAAATGAATGTCAAACACCCTGCCACCGTTGCTCGGCAGCAAACATTGAGATACATGGCTTTTAAATTCTAGTAAATCCAAAACTCGTCTGAAGTTCATGAAACTTGACATGCTATCATGGAGCGGCATCAACATGCGGTGGTAAATAAATTGTCCCATTTGAGGCAGGTTTGGGTATAAGCTTCTCACAAACCAGAGCTTCTCACAACAAGCCTCATGATTTCGGTAGGGAATGTGCCACCTTTGAGGACTAAACGATATCCGTTGCCTCTTATTGCTTTCAAAATTTCTAGTGTCAACATAGAATGACAGGAGTGTTGTGTAAATTTCTAGGATTTTTCAGGGTTCGCTTGGACATTTTTATTCATTAACTGGGTTTTCTAGACATTTTATGTGCATAATTCAAATTTGAACTACATGCACATGCTCCAGTACACAAAAATGGGTTGACATATCAAATGTGTGTCCTTGGGTGCATGCTTAGGTCCCATGCAAGAAATGGGAATGAATTTCAAATACCAAGGCCCTGTTGATTGCCAGCAAAATATTGAGATACTTTGTTTTTAAATTCCAGTAAATCCAAAAATCGTCTGAAATTCATGGAACTTGGCAATGCTATCATGGAATGGCACCCGACATGCTGTGCTATTTTCCATGTCCATTTTGAGAGAAGGCGCACTCGAATAATGGCCAACAAAGGCATTTTGAAACAAATAGCTGCCACTTTAACATCTCAAACATTTGTATAATTTAAATCGTGTGCATTATGTTAACCATTCATATGACGCCACGTGTCTGGCTTTTCATGGCTATAGGAGGTGCCATGCAGACAACTCCTTGACTGAACAGGAGGCGTGCGAGCGTAGTCCGGTGCACAGGCTGACCGAGAGGCATGCAAGCTGTCCTCCAATGCGCAGGCTCACCGGGAAGTGTGCGAGCTGTACGCTGCACAGGCTCACTGGGAAACGAGCCCTTTGACTTTCATGGCTGAACGCCTTGCTCACATCCTCTCCATTAATGGCGCCGAGCCGCTGTTTAATGCGGGCGGCCTTACTGTTCGCCTCCCATTCCCCTCCCTCCCACAGACTTCCAGCAATGCCATGGCGCAGAAGGATCATCTGCCACTAGTCTTGAAGTTTGGTGAAGTCGACTCCGAGCCGGAGGTTACTGCCCCCGCGCCTGCGCCAGCGACCATCCCCGTAGCATTGACATGCTCACCGAGCACCATCACAGAGCTAGAAACCGCGGGCGTCAGCGAGGTCTTCGCGGACCTGCGCGAGCTCGTGTACATGCCAGCGCCAGCGCCCATGCCCGTGCCTGTGCGCGCCCCTCCACCCACCACGACGCCGGTCCCCGTGCATTTGCCTGCACCCACCGCGCCCCGTGCATGTGCCCCCCTGAGCGGCATGTGACATCGCTGTCGACCGCTACCTCACAGCGCCGCCAGTTGCCGTCCTCCCGCACCCCGCCCATCGATCGCGTGACAACATGATGTTTGATTTCCAAGTGAAGAACATTCTGTGCTGCCTTGAAGACGTCAACAACGGTGTCCCGGAGGACGACAACGACAAAGCCGGCGCGGCACGCTGCCTCCGCCGCCGCTGGAAATAGTTTTTTCTAGTTTAATACTGTATCTCGATCATATGAATATAAATTCGCAGTGTGGCTGAATGAAAGACATGGTTTGAACGAACTTGCATTTTTCTCTCTTAGTGTATAGACTTATCAAACAGTTTTCTTTAAAAAAGACGTCAATGGTTTTTAAATATAAAACACTCATCACAAATGTTTTAGTTAGAACACCTGTATGCAAACCGACAACTTCCTCAGGAAGCCAAGGAAAAATGTGCCGAGCAGGATTTGTGCAGCTCTTGATCGCAAACGTTTTAGATATAACACCCGTATGCAAAGTGAGAGCTATGGTCTTCCCTAATAAGTTAAGGGAAAATTCACAGTGTAGGATTTGTGCATCTCTTCAACACAAACGGTTCAGGTTGAATACGGTATGCAAAGCCAGACTTTGGTGCTAAGCCAAGAGAAAATGTGCCGAGCAGGATTTGTGCAACCCTTCAACGCAAATGGTTGTTTTGGATGACCCGTGTGCAACCACATACAGAAAAATTGGTAAGATTTGCATATTTCATATTGGGTATATTGCCATTTGTCAAACTGGAAAGATTGACATTTGTTGATCTAGTAACATTGCCATTTGTTAACCTTGTAACACTGATATTTGTCAAAATATGCAGCTAAAATCACTAGCACTATCTAATTTTTGCAACTAAAATTCAGTAATTAAACATAGATTTCATTCATAGATTAAGCAGTCGTTCTTTATACAAACAGTTCAACTCGACAGCTGAACCAACCAAACTTTTCCCCAATTGTTGCCAACAACGTACTGAAATACCTAGTTCAACTATATATACTAGCTAATTTTAAGTACGTTGTACAGTTTCACCACATCTATAGTCAGATGAACTGAACAAATAGCCCCTAAATACTACTACTACGGAGGTGCTTTGTACTACTTCCGGCAGCCTCTCCTCTCCCGAGCGTGCTCAATAAGAGGCAGAGGAGGAGGAGCCTACCGACGAGCTGAACAACAACAATACGGTGCCTGCCGCTGCTGCACCTTCAACGACGCTCACCTCGAATGCCCTCTGTCGCTCTAGATGATCCCTCTTGAAGTGGTGGTTCTCCTCATAGATCTCGTGATTCCTCGCATCTGCGGCGGCGTGTGCTGCGGCCACGGCGATGGTAAGGCTCTTTGCGTGCTCGATGAGGCGCTCATCCTCCTCCCGCAGGAACTTGATGTAGCGCGCAAGGTCGCTGACGCACGTGCGGGCCTGCACCTCCGCCTCCTGCCTTCGGGCGGCTCTGGCGGAGCGGGTGATGATCCCGACGGCTGACGGTGGGCTGGCGGCCACGACGGCCGATGATGGGGTGGCGGCCATGACCACCACCTCTCGCCTTCGGGCCATGGCGGTAGAGCGGGTGATGGCCACGGTGGCCGCAGTGGAGTGGCGGCCACGACGGCCACCTCCCGCCTTTGGGCCACGACGACGGAGCGGGCGAGGGCCTGGCTTTCGATGGTGGTGTGGTGGCCAAGGCAGCAGACGGTGGGGTGGCGGCAACTTAGCCAGCAACAGCTGCCGACGGGCAGCGGCGGCAGAGCATGTGGTGGGTGTTCCGCGCACACCCAACAGGGACGCCACACGCACTACACTACGATGGGGACTGCGCCGCCGTCGCGATGTAGCCTCCCAGCTGGAGTTGTCCTTTGATGACGGCGGAGTGGCTGAGCGACGACGACGGACCTATGCCATTGGCTATTGTGGGAGAAGCAGACGAGATAAGTTACAGGGAGGGAGGGGAAAATGCGACGTAGGGCTTGCCGACCGTGAGGGTTTATATAGCAGGTCGGTAAGCATTGGGATTTTGGGGGATTTCGTCGACTCGGGCGGGAAGCTTGCGCGGGAAATTGCGTGGTTGTGCGGGAACGGGCTCACCACCGTTTGGCCAAAAGAACGCCCCCGCGCGCTGCTCAAGCTTGCGCTCTAAGCCGTTTGCGGCAGCAGGGTGAAAAGACGTGCGAGAGGAGGACGAAAGGACACGTACACATACGGTTAATAAAAAACGTTTGCGATTAAATCACCTACTACCCGGTCCTAATTTATAAGTCATCTATGTATTTCTGTGCTAAATTTTGACTATAGATTTAACTAATAAAATACGAATGCATGTCGCCAGAGATTATATTGTTGGATTCATATTTGAACATAGTTTCCAATTATATAATTTTTGTAACTTGCATTAACATTTTGTTGGTTAAATTTAAGGTCAAAATATGGCACAAAATATAAAGGAGACTAATAGAACAAGACGGCGGTAGTACCACACAACTGCTCTCTATGCAGCGACGAAACTGTCGGCCGGTTTATATATGACCATTTTCTGCGTGTTCAACTGCTCTATGCGTGTGGTTGCTTGTGGTTGAGGTGGCCACGCCACGCTTTGCTCTCGTCCCGCCACGCGCGCTCTGCTCTCGCGTCCCTTTGGGAGCTCTGCCCACGCCCCTCCATGTGCGCTGTCGGTGTTTGGGACCGGCGCACGATCACACACGTCTGTGTGCATGCGGTTGCACTGGGCGCGGTGCCACGATGCAGTTACCCGCTGCAAAAACTGCCATCTGGACACGCCGAGAATCTAGGCCGCCCGGCCCCCATTTATTCCCGCGACCATTTACCTTCATCTCTCGCACCACATGACACAATAAGCACACCCACGATGACACATACAGAGAGGACATCCAGCGGTTCCAATGACACTCCCCGTGGCTCCAATGACGCTCTCAGCGGCCGACGACGACAACGGCGGTAGTTCACCACTCATCACGTAGTGGACACCCACGTGAGGGGGAAGGCCCTCTCGGTGGTGTACACGAACTAGCCGGTCTCGGTGGAGAGCTCCATCCAAACTATGGAGCAGTTGCTTGCCGAGGACAAGTACCAAGTGGTCGGCTTCGACCTTGAGTACACCATCGGTCATGTGATACGACATTGGAAAGCTTATGAAAATGTGCTACTTTTTCATGTTGAAAGTTTTTTCTAATTTTGAACGGTTTAAGAGTAATTTAGAAAACGGTACAAGTTCAACCGAGTTCGTATTTTCGAGCTAATTTTTAACCGTACATCCGAATGCAGCAAATGATATGGCGTTGGAAAGCTTGAGGAAATGCGAAACTTTTTGGTATATATTGTTTCTCCCAATTCCTTACTGTTTTAAGTCAATTTTGAAAAATGGCTAAAAACATATTTTCACAGTAATTTCTACAAACTTTATCGGAATGGGCAAATAATATACCGTTGAAAAACTACGGAAAATGCATAACTTTTTCATGTTGATGGTTTTCTCTGATGCCTAGCCGTTTCAAGTAATTTCAAAAATAGCGGGATCATTCGTTCTGCCTTTATCGCAAAACAGATTCTTCGAAAATGCACCGCATGAAGACTTGAACTTCTCGGCATGTCTACTTGAGCTTCACTTTGTTTTTCATGTGCTTTTTTGCCGTAGCTCTCCATCCACTCACCGGAATTGAGCAAGTGATATACCGGTGGAAAGCTGCTATAAACACACAACTTTCTCGTGTTGATCATTTTTTCATACTCGCAATGATTTTAAAACTTTTTCATCTGAAATTTATTTTCTATAGTAGTTGAACTTCCTGCTGTTTTCACGTTGAACTTTTGTGACGTATTTTCATTTGTAATTTTCTCATCCATTCGTCAGTGTTACACAAATGATATTCCTTTTGTACAAACCTCTCTCACAATAATTTTTTAACTTTCTCCGACGGAGGACTTGAACTTATAACAACAAAACTTTTAGCCTTTGCTTTTTATTCCTTTTTAATACAAAATGCACACCGTGTAGTACGTGAACTTCTGGCAGTTATCAATCTGAACTTCTCTCGGTTACGTGAATATATCTGAGTTTTTTTATGAATTTTAATCTGATTTTCTTAATCCTTTTTATGAATATTGAAGCACTCTATTTTTAAAATTTGAACTTCTTGTTATTTTATTTTTGAACTTCTTGTTTCTATTCTTTAATAACGAGGAAAAATCTCAGTTATCTATAATCATCGAACTTCCCCATATTTTTAATATAGACTTCTAGGTTTTATTTCTTAATCTTTTTTATGAAATTTTGAAGCGCTCTATTTTTAAAAGTTGAACTTCTTGTTTTTTATTTTTTAACTTCTTGTTTCCATTCTTTAATAACGAGGAAAATCTGAGTTTTCTATAATCATCGAACTTCTCCATCTTTTTAATATGGACATCTTGGTTTATTTCTTTAATCCTTTTTATGAAATTTTGAAGCGCTCTATTTTTAAAAGTTGAACTTGTTGTTATTTTATTTTTGAATTTCTTGTTTCCATTCTTTAATAACGAGGAAAAATCTGAGTTAAATTTTGAACTTTCTTGGGCCGAGCACTTGAACTTCTAGCAACAAAAATTTCTTGCTCAATTGTTTTCCAACTTCCACATTTTTATAATATCAACATCCTCATAAGTTTTTTAACCTATATTTTTTAATCCAATGTAATATTGCACTTTTCATATTCTATTTAATTTTTTAGTTGTTTCTTTATTTAAATTTGAACTTCTTCATTTTATTTTTTTGTAACGAGAAAAAATCTGAGTATTTTATTCACATCGAACCTCACGATTTTTAAAATTTGGACTTCTTGTTTTTTTAGTAATGGGAATAAACCTAGTTTTTAGTAAAATCGAACCGCTCTATTATTCTAATTTGAACTTCGAGACTTTTTTATTTACAAACGTTGAAAATCCTTTATACTTTAGTTTTTCAAATTGAACTTCATACTTACTTCTTCATGAAATGAGAAGAATCTGATTTTTTTTGTATACATCAGACCCTCCGTTTCTTTAAGGTGAACGTCTTGGATTTATTATTTGGTAACAAGGATTTTTTTTGGTAAAAACATAGACCCACTTCATTTTATAAATTTGAACTTCTAGGTTTTTCATAGAAACAAAGAAAATCTTTTTTATAAAATATTTTTGAACTACTATGTTATTTTAATTTGACCTTTTGAGTGTTATTTAAAACCATGAAAAATGTTTTCTATTACATATATTGAACGGATTTGTTATTTTAATTTGAACTTTTTGGTATTCATTTTTCAATAATGGGAAAATTCATGGGAAGTTTTTAGTACAATGATAACATTTTCTTCGAACTCTCTATTTTTATCAAATTTGAACTTCCCAAGTTAACACTGTTATAGTTGAAGCTTTGTTTTTCTTCATGGCATATAACCATCGAACTTCCATGTTATCTTAATTTGAACTTCTTGGTTTTTATTTTCTAGGAACTGAAGAAATCCAAATTTTATTATAAATATTGAACCGCTCTGGTATTTTAATTGAACTTCTAGGTTTATTAGAAATGGGAAAAATTTTCTTTTTAAATTTTTTTAAACTGCACTATATTTTTAGTTTCACCTTCCCAACTTTCTAATAAAAGTTGGACTTCTCCATTATTTAAAATTGAACCTCTAGGTGTTTTTAGAAATGAGAAAATTGGACTACAAGGTCATAACGGAAGGAGTTGCAGCCAACTGCCTTCCATTTCTACAAATTTGATCAATGAACACAAATTTTGGCCTGCTAAAAATCAACACATTGGACTACAGCCATACTAATTACTCACACAGAAAATTTGATCGTAACACAAGAAAATTGTGGCCTTGGAAAATGCTTTTGGGAACGGTTAACCTTTTGTGAAGAAGAACAGGGACATAAAGAGTACGACACACACACACACGAAGCACCCACACAGTGAGTGCACGCACACATGCAAGACATAAGACCTAGCATGAACGCAGCAGCACATAACACTACTTTTTTATTTTTGAACTTCTGTTTAAGTCTACTTTGAACTTCTGAATATCCTTTTTACAAGCTTGAGCCATCTGGTTCCAACGACCCAAAATACAATTATCTAAACTTCGAAGAATAATATGACAACTCTTTAGGAACTTCTGCCAGTCATCCATGCGTATTTTTGCGGCCATAACAGATATGCATAACATTTCAAACAAATATAAATGATATGATGCTCTATAGGTATTTAAAAGCACACCTTGTGTCTACTACTAGCAAAGTTCCCCAAAGATCATGTTTCTCAAGTAGAATAGCACAAAAGCCATCAATGTTGAAATGTATGACAAACCTGTCCAAGAATTATCAAAAGAAGTTGATTAGTCTCAAAAGGAAGCAGACTGGGTGTGTTACTTGTCTAGAAACAAACAATAATAGAGCAAAATAAGCCGATCAAGTTTGCACATGCAGAGTAAAGGAGCTACATTTGTGTGATTTACTCTCTGGTTCAGAGGTAACACAATATGGTGAATGAACTACTGTACTTTTTCAGACTGAACCCAATGCTTTTACTTTCTCAGTGGAACACATACACTACAAACAAGGTGTTTTCCACTATAAGTTAACTGTAGTCAATGTCGAAACTGCCACAATTCACCTCATAGCACCAACACAGAAACACTTCAGAAATTATAGCAAAATATGTAGTCAAATTGAGCACCCGCACCGCATAGCTGCAATCCATGGTGGAGTGGCTACAGGTTAGGGGGAGATACATGATGCAATTTGTCGAGCAGATGCCTACATCCGCGGCAGCAACGTTAAACACCCCGTCCATTTCTTCTGCAGAAGGGAGCAGTAAAAATTAATGGCAGTTAACGCTGGCAGCAGAGGGATTTCATGAACTAGAGAGGCATTTAGACTATACAACTTTTATTAGGCTGCTTTGGATATTCCTTGTGCCAATCACGGTGAAGAGCGCCGTCCCATCTCCTAAGAGGCCCAATTTTGCACCATCGTCCATGTAAACCAGACTGCACATACGCCCAGGAAGCAAGTGTAAGAGAAATATAGGTAAATCAATGAAGGAGAAGGTCGACATCACACGGGCACACAGGTCAGAGGGAAGGTGGTTGATGCTGCAACTTGGTAGGATTGAGGGATAGCGACCTACGCAGTGAGCACACACAAATCAAACTGAATCGGCTGGCCATGCCGAACTTCACAGGCAGTCACAGGCGGTGCGACCATAGATGGAAGAGGGGGAAGCGCGTGCTAGTGCAGTGCGTGCCGTGGTTGCGCGGCAGCGGTGGCGATGCAGGGATGCGGGGCCGCGACCCACGCCGTCCTTGAATTCGAGCCAGCCGGAGCAGGGAGGAAACATGTGGTAGTGGCAGAAAGGTACACGGGGCAGGTGGGTCGCAGCGGAGCACGGTGGCGGGATCCGGGAAGGGGGCGGTGGGATACAAGAAGTAGGGGCGATGAACGAGCACCTGGATGGTGTTCACCTTTGGCAGCGAGCAACGCCGGTGGATGGTGGAGCGGTGTGTGGGGGTGCAGGGTTCCCAACGGCACGTGGGGATCCAGGGGAGGAAGGCTGGTCGCATCGGTGGGAGGAGGCTGGCCGCAGCGGCTGGAGGTAGGTCGGCGCAGGCGTGGGATGGAGGCCGACTACGGTGACGGGAGGAGGCTCGGCGTGGCGGCGGGACAGTGGTTGGCCGTAGCGGGGGAGGAAGGTTCGCCGCGTCGGCGGGAGGAGGCTGGGCGCGGCTGGCCATGGCGGCCGGAGGTAGGTCGGCCCGGCGTGGGACGGAGGCTGGCCACGACGGTGGGTGGATTGGTTGATGTGGGGGAGGAGAAGTTCGTGGGTTAGATGACGGGCCGTTCGGGAGTGTATGGTGGGCCGGTCAGTTCCTGTGTTTCTGTCTATTACGATCTCGGGAACATCTGATCGCCCCCTATATAGACGCGCGTGATCCAAATAACTATTCTAATCCCGGGATCAGAATAGTGCTACTCTCTCTCTCTATATATATATATGTGTGTGTGTGTGTGTGTGTGTGTGTTATTCTTCTGTAGACAGACTGTTGGTGTCAAAACCGGCGGATCACGGGTAGGGGGTCCCGAACTGTGCGTCTAGGCCGGGTGGTAACAGGAGGCAAGAGACATGAAGTTTTACCCAGGTTCGGGCCTGATGGAGGTAAAACCCTACGTCATGCTTGATTAATATTGAGATATGGGTGTTACAAGAGTAGATCTACCACGAGATCAGAGAGGCTAAACCCTAGAAGCTAGCCTATGGTATGATTGTATGTTGTGATTGTTGTCCTACGGACTAAAACCCTTCGGTTTATATAGACACCGGAGAGGGTTAGGGTTACACAAGGTTGGTTACAAAGGAGGAGATATCCATATACGTATTGCCTAGCTTGCCTTCCACGCCAAGTAGAGTCCCATCCGGACACGAGACGAAGTCTTCAATCTTGTACCTTCATAGTCTAACAGTCCGGCCAATGGAGATAGTACGGCTGTCCGGAGACCCCCTAATCCAGGACTCCCTCAGTAGCCCCTGAACCAGGCTTCAATGACGATAAGTCTGGCGCACAGTTGTCTTGGGCATTGCAAGGCGGGTTCCTTCTCCGAATACGTCACAGAAGAATTTGAATACGAGGATAGTGTCCGACCCTGCAAAATAAGTTCCACATTCCATCATAGAGAGAATAATGTTTTCGCAGATCTAATTTGCTAGCTTGTTTCGGCAACATGACGTTACGTCATGGCCCGGTGATTATTCGAACCGTTTATTTTAACCAGCCCCGCACATAACGCGAGGCAGTTTTTTGACACGTCTTGCCAAAGCAGAGATCGTGTCCCCTTATTACGGGATTCTCATCAATATGGGCGTGGGTAACCCAACCGCGCCATCAATTGCGGCGCTTGGGGGATAAGCGAGTTTTACCAGGCAAGTGGGGATGCTTAATTTTGTCCGCCCATATAAAGGGATAAGGATTCACCTTTCTATCCACGCCTTCTTCCTCCTCTGCTCATCCGCTCCTGCACACTCGATCTCTAGCGCCCAAGCTCTCACTTCCATCTCAACCTTCTCCAACCATGTTCGGAGCTGGAGGCAAGTGGATGGTCTCCTCCGTCACGGAGGGAGACGTCAAGAAATTGAGGAGAGCCGGATACCTGCCCGACGACATCGCGCACGGGCTCCTAGATGAGGGACAGCTCATCCCCACCCCCAAGCCCCATGAGAGGGTGGTATTCCTCACCCATTTCCTCCACGGACTGGGATTCCCTCTCCATCCCTTTGTCCGGGGGCTCATGTTTTATTACGACCTGGATTTCCACGATCTGGCCCCGAACTTCATCCTCAACATCTCGGCGTTTATCGTCGTGTGCGAGGCCTTCCTCCGCATCAAGTCCCACTTCGGCTTATGGCTGAAGACCTTCAATGTCAAGCCGAAGGTAGTGAGCGGCTGCCAGGCGGAGTGCGGAGGCGCCATGGTGGGCAAGATGCCCAACATCACATGGCTCAAGGGCTCCTTCGTGGATACCATAAAGGGGTGGCAATCGGGGTGGTTCTATATCACCGAGCCGCGCGACCCCACATGGGTAGCGGCCCCCGAGTTCCGATCTGACATCCCCATGCGGCTCACCTCCTAGAAAGAGAAGGGTCTATCCTGGGGTAATTCAAAAGAGCTGACCGGACTCCAGACATGTATTCAAAACATGGTGGACAAGAAGCTCAAGCTCGTCAACATAGTCCAGGTTATGCTCATCCGTCGGATACTCCCGTGCCAACAACGGGAGTTCACCTTGTGGGAGTTCAACCCGGTGCAGCACCGAACTCTGAACAGGCTCTTCGACATGACTCATGAAGATGCCTGGAGGGTGCTGTTCAAGGGCGCCGCGGTCCCTCCCCCCATTACTGAGGATCGCGGATTCAGCATGAAGCGCCAAGCCAGTGTGGTAAGCTGTTTTGCCTTTTACAGGATACTTGTTTTCTATATAGATTGACTCTATGCGGGATCTAAACTCCCGTGTCGTTAACAGGACTAGCAGAAGATGGCCGGACAAATCGACTGTTCGGCTCCCTTGCCCGAAGGCCCTGCAGACGCCCTTCTGGTGAAGATGTTGACTCTGGCCCCTTACAAGGTGCCGGAGAAGACCAAGAAGGCCAAGGGAGCTCGAAAGAGTTCCCGACGCCAGGCGTCGTCGGACTCACCGTCCGATGACTCTGCGGCGCACTCTTCCCCCGAAGACAAGGAAGAGGAAGAAGAGGCTCCCCCACTGACTGGGGGAGACAAGAAAAGGAAGGCCGCCCCAACTGGGGAGGCCGGAGGGTCCAAGAAGGGAAGGACTCTCCTTCCGGACAGCTCCACCGCCGCCGATGAAAGTGAAGACGAGTGGTTGCCCAGGGCCAAGCCCCAGGGGAGATCGTAAGTATTCTGATACCAAAGTAACCCATAGGATTCCTTTGTCGCATTTCTTTCCCTAATCGCCGAACATAATTACGCAGGCCGCCATGAGCCAACATCGAGGTATCATCGGACGGCTCCCTGGGTTTGTCGGACATGGATAGCGATCCAGTCCCGACTGCCACCTCCCCTCATCCCGACGACGACGCTGAGGTGTTGTCTCAAGAGGCAGCGGATCGAGGGGAGACAGTCCTGGAGGCACCTCAAGGCGACCTTCCGGACTCCGGGAGCAGAGGGGAAGGGGCCCCTGAGAGCTCCGAGTTTGGCCCTCAGCCGAACACCGCACCGGAACCTCCAGCGGTTCCGGGCTCGGGCAGGCGGTCTCCTTCTAAGAGGGGTGAGACGCCTGCGCCGGTGACCTCTGTCCATCCAGAGGCGCCGGACAATCTGTTGGAAGCGCTTCATAGTGCTTCCATCAAGGAGGAGCACCGCACTATCATGAGTGCGGTGATCTAGAAGGTTCAGTCCGCCAAGAGCGGATTGACTGAAGCCTGTACTAGCCTTTTAACAGGCTTCGAGGTAAGTGTTTTAAAATGTAGGAGAAGTATTACCGCATAGACAGTAGCCCCTGATGCTTTGTTCGGCGTTCGCAAAGAAAAGCCGAACAGAGGATCAAATAATATCGCAGGAGTCTAATATAAGTATGTCAATATGCATATGCAGGCTTCTCTGCTGGTGTCCGCCGCACTAACTGCGGAGGTCACCGTACTGAAGCAGGACCTCGATGGGTCCAAGAAAGAGCTCGGCCTTGTCAAGAGGCAGCTCGAGGATAACGAAGGTAAGTAATACCCCGTCTATAGATATCTGTATATAAAAAAGGACGCGATTGCAAAATGACAGGATCATTGTATGTTTTGCCAGGGGCCACGACCGAGGTGGCGACCCTGAAGCAAGCGCTGACCAAGGCCGAAGATACAGCGGCCAAGGAGCTCACCGAGCGAGAGAGGCACGAGGCTCGGGTGGGCGAGGTGCAGCAAGAGCTCCAGGCTCTCGTGACGAAGCATGAGGCGTTGGAGCTTGACTTGAAGACGCGAGAGTCTGAGCTTGCCGCGGCCCGTGAGAGCGCGAAGAGTGCCAAGGCTGAGGCCCAGAAGGCCCTTCAGGAGATCGACGTGATGAAAAAGATAACGACGGGTAAGGCTTTCTATATGCAAAGCAAGCATGTAAAGGTGAATTACTGATTACTTACCCGAATCCAGAGCTCTTCAGGAGCATTCGCAGATTTGCCCCGCAGTGTGTCCGATGCCACACTATTCTACCAGGCCGAGGATGGAAGCTCGACTGAGAAGCTGTTCTGGTCTCAATGTGCTGAGGCCGAACATCCAGTGCCAATGAGCGACCAGCTGAAGCAGATGGCCGAGCTACATAAGGTGGCCGATCAGGCCATGAAGGGCTTCATAGTCCGGTTGTGGCCTAGCGACGCCCTTCCGAATAGCTTCTTCGGCCTGGTGAGGCGGCTTGTGGATGCCTGCCCTTGGCTGGAGGTCGTCAAGTGATCCGTCTGCATAGAAGGTGTACGCCGGGCTTTTGCCCGTGTAAAAATGCAGTGGGTCAAGCTAGACGCCGTGAAGCTGATCAAGGAGGGGCCGCCGGAGGGCAAGGAGCACCGCCACCCCGAGATGTACTACGAGAGTGTTCTGCCGAGTGCCCGTCTTATCGTGGATGAGTGTTCGCAAAATGTAATATTTGAATGAGACTTGCTCGTGTTGTCCTGTATGTATGAAAACTTGTATTATGTTCGCTATGCAACGCTTGTTAGAATTTAAAATATCACCTTCTGTTTGGCTGTTTATCCAATCTAAGAGATGGCTAGTCCTCGGCTTCTGCCCCCATGACACTAGTGCTGGGGTGTTCGGGATAAACCTGAGCACTCTTGTTCCCATGTTTGGGTCCTTCGAGGGAGGTGCTCAGCACAACGAACAAGGCAACCGGACTAATAATGCTTTATCACTCTCACTTAGCCATAGAATTCTATAATTTCAAATTTCGGCGAAGCCCCTGGTATTCGGAAGGCCGAATTCGGGGCGCGATACACGCCTGTAAGCCGGACGGAGCCGGCCCCTCGCCCTAAGCGGCATAAGTCTTTAGGGACTCGAAAAACTTCGCCGAACAACGACCAGTCTCTCGCCTTATGATGAAAGTCAGTTTTAGCTTTCTCTACTGAGGTGCTCGGCCCGGCAGAACCGGGGCACAATCGCAGTAGTTCTCCTAGCGCTACCTTAGCCGATAGAGCAGAACGTAAGGTACCAAAACATAGGAGCCGGGCAAACCCAACATTTGACCAAAGACATGATTCGGAGCTGATGCATATAATGCTATAAGTTCGGGGTGCCGCACTTGTGAAAGTGTTCGGACTTTTCACACCATATTGTGGGTACGTGAGCCCCTGGTGCATTGGTCGTACCAGAGTGTACGGTTGCAAGGCGTCATTAATGAACACGTAGATATATATATATAACAAAAATGCAATAATAGTGGTAATGTCATGCATTGTATATTAAAAAATTGCATTAAAGCAGAGTGATACGGATAGTACAATAAGCAAAAGAGTAGGACTATGTGCCTTCCAAGGGCGAGCTGAGGAATGATATGAAATCTGTAATCAACCCGGGAATTCCGTTGTATAACGTAGTTGTCTGCCTCCTTGGTTGATGTATCATGTGTTGGACAATAGAGCTACCGGACAGTGTTTCCAGAGATTAAAGTCCTGAAAGAAAAAGAAAAATAACCAAACGAGAAGCCCCTAGTGCGGTTTAGGCCGCGTTTTGGGGCGTGCCGCAGTTGTGCCCCCGCTCCCCACCTGTGCCCATGGTATTTTTAATGCGTAATTATGTACGCGCGGCACAAATAACGCCGTTGGGCTGGGATTGGGGTGGCCACCGTATTGCTACGCGAGCTCAGATCGCGCTAGGCAGTCTGTCTGCCGATTGCCCCAAGCGCGCTTGAAGGTGTCCGGGCTTTGAAACGCCGAACTGGTAGATTGCCTTGAGAGGCTGCTTTGCGCTTCTGCTGCAAGGGCCGCGGTGTGCTCCTCTGTTCGAAGAGAGCGCTCTGTGTTTCCATTGACTGTAATAACTCCGCGAGGTCCTGGCATCTTGAGCCTGAGGTATGCATAATGTGGTACCGCATTGAATCTAGCGAATGCGGTTCGTCCGAGCAGCGCGTGATAACCACTGCGGAACGGGACTATATCGAAGATTAACTCTTCACTTCGGAAGTTATCCGGGGATCCAAAGACCACTTCCAGTGTAATTGAGCCTGTGCAGTGGGCCTCTATGCCTGGAATGACGCCTTTAAAGGTCGTTTTTGTGGGTTTGATCCTTGAGGGGTCTATACCCATTTTGCGCACTGTGTCCTGATAAAGCAGGTTCAGGCTGCTGCCGCCATCCATAAGGACTCAAGTGATGTGAAATCTGTCGATGATTGGGTCTAGGACCAGTGCGGCGAATCCGCCATGATGGATACTAGTGGGGTGGTCCCTGCGATCGAAGGTGATCGGACAGGAGGACCAAGGGTTGAACTTTGGGGCGACTGGCTCCAACGCATATACGTCCCTGAGCGCACGCTTCCGCTCCCTCTTGGGGATGTGGGTTGCGTATATCATGTTCATCGTCCGCACTTGTGGGGGAAACCCCTTCTGTCCTCCAGTGTGCGGTTGTCGGGGTTCTTAATCGTCATCGCTATGCGGCCCCTTGTCCTTGTTTTCGGCAATTAACTTGCCGGCCTGCTTGAACACCCAACAATCCCTATTGGTGTGATTGGCTGGCTTGTCTGGGGTGCTGTGTATTTGACATGAGCGATCGAGTATACGGTCCAAGCTGGACGGACCCGGCGTACTTTGTTTGAATGGTTTTTTCCGCTGACCGGGTTTAGAGCCTTTGAATCCGGCATTGACTACCATATCCTCAGTACTTTCGCTGTTAATGCGGCGCTTATGCTTGTTGCGACGTGACCTGCTATTGCCGTCCTTGGTATCTGAGGTACCATGGTTCTTTGATATGTTATTACTGCGAGCCAACCAGCTGTCTTCTCCCGCACAAAAGCGGGTCATGAGCGTCGTGAGAGCTGCCATAGATTTCGGCTTTTCCTGACCAAGGTGCCGGGCTAGCCACTCGTCTCGGATGTTGTGCTTGAAATCCGCTAAGGCCTCCACATCCAGACAGTCGACGATTTGATTTTTCTTTGTGAGAAACCGAGTCCAGAATTGCCTGACTGACTCTTCTGGCTGCTGAATTATGTGGCTCAAGTCATCGGCGTCTGGTGGTCGCACATAAGTGCCCTGAAAGTTGTCGAGGAATGCGTCTTCCAGATCTTCCCAACAGCTAATGGAGTCCACTGGCAAGCTATTAAGCCAATGTCGCGCTGGTCCTTTGAGTTTTAATGGGAGGTACTTGATGGCATGTAAGGTATCACCACGGTCCATGTGGATGTGGAGGAGGAAGTCCTCAATCCATACTGCGGGATCTGTTGTGCCGTCGTATGATTCAATATTTACAGGTTTGAAACCTTCTGGGAATTGATGTTCCATTACTTCGTCTGTGAAGCATAAAGGGTGTGCGGTGCCTCTGTATTGGGCTATATCGCGACGCAGCTCATATGGGTCCTGCCCGCTGTGTTCGGCCTGGCCGGATTTGCTTTTACTGTATCCGGTGTGACGTTTACCGTCCCATAGAGTGGTGCGCCCACGTGATCCGTAGATTGATCTTCAATGCTTTGCTTTGTCCTCCAATATGTCTCGCAAGTCTGGCATATCTCCCCATGCCTTTTTATTTGGATGGTGTTGGGGTGGAGGCTGACCTTTTGGCTGGAATGCCTCTCTATCGCGACCACGAGGTGGCCGATCAGCCGTATCATACGCTTCTTCCTCCAGTCGGGGTAGTAACCTGCGCCTTGGGTAACTCTTGGAGGGACGCTCGAGTTTATATTCCTCGGCCGCAAGGACTTCAGTCCATTTGTCAGCTAGCAGATCTTGATCAGCTTGAAGCTGTTGCTGCTTTTTCTTCAAGCTATTTGCCGTGGCCATAAGCCTGCGCTTGAAGCGCTCTTGTTCAACGGGATCCTCTGGTACGGAGAATTCATCGTCGCCGAGGCTTGCCTCGTCTTCGGAGGGGGGGGATGTAATTGTCATCCTCCTCCTCTCCGCCAGCTGCTCTCTCAGGAGAGCTGGCTCCTTCATCCACCTGCTCTAAATCTTGCTGGAGGGGATTGTTGTTGTCTTCGGCACTATCCGGAGTGTTATTATCTCCTGTGCCGGTATCACCACTTTTGCTTTGGCGGGACATAGAGCGGCACCGCTGATGTCGGCGCTTGGGTTGCTTCTTGGAGTGGTCATCCTCCGCTATCTCGTCGCCGTTGCCTTCATTGGGTGTATCCACCATGTATATATCATACGACGAGGTGGATTTCCAGTGCCCTATAGGTGCTGGTTCATGTTCGTCTCCTACATCGTCGTCCATAACGTCGATGTCTTCGGAGTCGAAGTCGAACATGTCGGTTAAATCATCGACAGTGGCTACAAAGTGGGTGGTGGGTGGCCGTCGTATTTCTTCGTCATCCGCATCCCAATCCTGTTGGCCATAATCCGGCCAGGGCTCTCCTGACAAAGAGAGAGACCTTAGTGAATTCAGAATGTCGCAGAAGGGCGAGTGCTGAAAGATATCCGCGACAGTGAATTCCATGATCGGCGCCCAATCGGATTCGATTGGCAGGGGCGCGGATGGTTCGGGGTCCGGAAGAGAGTCCGGCACCTTGGAGTCACGGGCTGCACAGAGGATTATGCTGGTGTTTGGCTCGATCGCCGTCGCGACTGCAGACCCTGAGGCGGTGTCTAGCCACCCGTCCTTGATTTGCGCAGCTTGCTCCGAGCTAAGGGTTGGAGCTGATGCGGGCGCGGCCTCTGGGGTACCGTCCGGTGGCAGAGGTAGGTCATACCCATCGCGACAGTGCGGCGCGCCCGGCTGTGGCCCTAATCCGTCGAAGATCAAGTCCCCACGGATGTTGTCCGTGTAATTCAAACTTCCAAATCTGACCCGATGGCCAGGGGCGTAGCTTTCAATCTGCTCCAGATGGCCAAGCGAATTAGCCCGCAGTGCAAAGCCGTCGAATACGAAGATCTGTCCGGGGAGAAAAGTCTCACCCTGGACCGCATCGCTATGATAGTAGGAGCCATCAAGCCTGACGGCGACGACATAGAGGAACTCTCAATGAAAGCACCAATGTTGGTGTCAAAACCGGCGGATCTTGGGTAGGGGGTCCCGAACTGTGCGTCTAGGCCGGATGGTAACAGGAGCCAAGGGACACGAAGTTTTACCCAGGTTCGGGCCCTCTTGATGGAGGTAAAACCCTACGTCCTGCTTGATTAATATTGATGATATGGGTGTTACAAGAGTAGATCTACCACGAGATCAGAGAGGCTAAACCCTAGGAGCTAGCCTATGGTATGGTTGTATGTTGTGATTGTTGTCCTACGGACTAAAACCCTTCGGTTTATATAGACACCGGAGAGGGTTAGGGTTACACAAGGTCAGTTACAAAGGAGGAGATATCCATATACGTATTGCCTAGCTTGCCTTCCACACCAAGTAGAGTCCCATCTGGACACGAGACGAAGTCTTCAATCTTGTATCTTCATAGTCTAACACTCCGGCCAATGGAGATAGTCCGGCTGTCCGGAGACCCCCTAATCCAGGACTCCCTCACAGAGCAAATCACACGACTTGTTAGCAGCAATCGTTTGTGTTATTATTGGTCTTCGCACACTATCGCGGGATTTCCGCGGCCACCTATGGGACCGGGTAGCCCCTTGCTGGTTCGGCAGGGGGATCGCGCGTTGCACAAAGAGCAGACCAGCTCACGACCGCATGGTAGAGAGCACACAATCAATTTACCCAGGTTTGGGCCGCCGTGAGGTGTAAGACCCTACTCCTACTTTAGTGGATTAATGGAGGAATGGATGTGGTGGCGCATAGTACACTTGCCCGGCAATATTTGCCCGTGGCGACTACATGTATCTGGTGGCTTGGGGTTGTCAACTTTCCAACTTTCTAACCCCTCCTACAAGTGCCATGGGCCTCCTTTTATAGATTAAGGGGGCACCACAGTGGCAAAGTGGTCATTATTCACTAATATGATAGCAAACAGTGCTATCATAGCTAACTCTGCAGGCTGACAGGGTGCATTAAATGCACCGCTTAGTGTCACATCACTGGGCGCCTGGCAAGGCCTACCGGGCTATCTTTCCTGCTCCGCTCCTGTTCTCTTGACACGTCCCATGACGGGTGTCATCTGTAGGCTTCTCTGTAGGAAATGGTCGCCATGTGGCGAAGAATGGCTGCCACTTAACCATCTTGCGGCTTGACACCGCACTGATTGACGATGTGGGTCATGCTTGAGTGGTTGGTGGGGCGGTTCTGCTCCCGCGAGCCCCGGCAGGCCTTGCCGGGAAGCCTTGGTTGCTTTGCTTCTGGTGATGGCCTTACCCCATGCCGGGCTCACCTGCCCGGCAAGGAAGGCCCTTCTCTTGCCGATATCCTGCTCCTTAGGCTCAGCCTTGGTTCTCCTGAACTGCATGTTGGTTCTCCAAACCTCATGGTCCTTCAATCACTGCCTTGAGCTGGTGCTTCAATCTTGATCTTGTGCCTGTGCATAGTTGGTCAACAGACCCAGGGTTTGTTGCACCGGGAGAAGCCCCCCGGGCCTGCCCCGAACGCGCTGTTGAGCGACGTCGGGGTAGGTGAAGGAAATATGCCCTAGAGGCAACAATAAAGTTGTTATTTATATTTCCTTATATCATGATAAATGTTTATTATTCATGCTAGAATTGTATTAACCGGAAACTTAGTACATGTGTGGATACATAGACAAACAAAGTGTCCCTAGTATGCCTCTACTTAACTAGCTTGTTAATCAAAGATGGTTAAGTTTCCTAGCCATAGACATGTGTTGTCATTTGATGAACGGGATCACATCATTAGAGAATGATGTGATGGACAAGACCCATCTGTTAGCTTAGCATAATGATCAATTAGTTTCTCTGCTATTGCTTTCTTCATGACTTATACATATTCCTCAGACTATGAGATTATGCAACTCATGAATACCGGAGGAACACCTTGTGTGATATCAAACGTCACAACGTAACTGGGTGATTATAAAGATGCTCTATAGGTGTCTCCAATGGTGTTTGTTGACTTGGCATAGATCAAGATTAGGATTTGTCACTCCGTGTATCGGAGAGGTATCTCTGGGCCCTCTCGGTAATCCACATCACTATGAGCCTTGCAAGCAATGTGACTAATGAGTTAGTCACGGGATGATGCATTACAGAACGAGTAAAGAGACTTGCCTGTGACGAGATTGAACTAGGTATGATGATACCGATGATCAAATCTCGGGCAAGTAACATACTGATGACAAAGGGAACAACGTATGTTGTTATGCGGTTTGACCGATAAAGATCTTCGTAGAATATGTAGGAGCCAATATGAGCATCCAGGGTCTGCTATTGGTTATTGACCGGAGATATGCCTCGGTCATGTCTACATAGTTCTCGAACCCGTAGGGTCCGCACGCTTAACATTTGATGACGATTTGTATTATGAGTTTCGTGTTTGGTTGAACCAAAGTTGGTTCGGAGTCCCGGATGAGATCAAGGACATGACGATGAGTCTTGAAATGGTTGATACATAAAGATTCATATATTGGAAGGCTACATTCGGACACTGGAATGGTTCGGGTCGTTTTGGAGTACCGGGGGTTACCGGAACCCCCCGAGAGGTTAATGGGCCACCATGGGCCTTAGTGGAGAAGAGAGAGGGCCGGCCAGGAGGTGGCTCCTGCCCCTTGTCTAGTCCGAATTGGACAAGGGGAGGGGCGGCGCCCCCCTCCTTCCTTCTCTCCTCTTCCTCGTTCCCTTATTCTCCTACTTGGAATAAGAACGGAGGGGGGGGGGGGGGGGATGGGCGAATCCTACTTGGACCGGGAGTCCAAGTAGGACTCCCCCCATGGCGCCCCCTAGGGCCGGCTACCTATCCCCCCCTTTATATACGTGGGAGGGGGCACCCCAAAGGCACACCAACTCTTCCCTTAGCCGTGTGCGGTGCCTCCCTCCACATTTACACACCTCGGTCATATCGTCGTAGTGGTTAGGCAAAGCCCTGCGCGGGTAACTTCATCATCACCGTGATCATGCCTTCATGTTGATGGAACTCTCCCTCGGCCTCAACTATATCAAGAGCTTGAGGGACGTCATCGAGCTGAACGTGTGCTGAACGCGAAGGTGATGTACGTTCGGTGCTTGGATAGGTTGGATCACGAAGACGTTCGACTACATCAACCGCGTTACTAAACGCTTCCGCTTTCGGTCTACGAGGGTACGTGGACACACTCTCCCCGCTCGTTTCTAGGCTTATCCTAGATAGATCTTGCGTGATCGTAGGAAAATTTTGAAATACTACGTTCCCCAACAGTGGCATTCGAGCCAGGTCTATGCGTAGATGTTATATGCACGAGTAGAACACAATGAGTTGTGGGAGATAATAGTCATACTGCTTACCAGCAACATCTTACTTTGATTCGGCGGTATTGTTTGATGAAGGGGCCCGAACCGACATTACATGACCACGTTCATGAGACTGGTTCTACCGACGTGCTTCGCACACAGGTGACTAGCGGGTGTCTATTTCTCCAGCTTTAGTTGTATCGACTTTGACTATGCCCGATCCTTGTTGAAGGTTAAAACATCACACTTGACAAAAAATCGTTGTGGTCTTGATGCGTAGGTAAGAATAGTTCTTGCTAGTAGCCCGTAGCAGCCACGTAAAACTTGCAACAACAAAGTAGAGGACGTCTAACTTGTTTTTGTAGGGCATGTTGTGATGTGATATGGTCAAGACATGATGATATATAAATTGTTGTATGAGATGATCATGTTTTGTAACAGTTATCGGCAACTGGCAGGAGCAATATGGTTGTCGCTTTATTGTATGAAATGCAATCACCATTTAATTGCTTTACTTTACCACTAAGCGGTAGCGATAGTCGGAGAAGCAATAGTTGGCGAGACGAAAACGATGCTACGATGGAGATCAAGGTGTCAAGCCGGTGATGATGGTGATCATGACGGTGCTTTGGAGATGGAGATCAAAGGCACAAGATGGTGATGGCCATATCATATCACTTATTTTGATTGCATGTGATGTTTATCTTTTATGCATCTTATTTTGCTTAGTACGGTGGTAGCATTATAAGATGATCTCTCACTAAATTTCAAGGTACAAGTGTTCTCCTTGAGTATGCACCGTTGCCGCAGTTCGTCATGCCAAGACACCACGTGATGATCGGGTGTGATAAGCTCTATGTTCACATACAACGGGTGCAAGCCAGTTTTGCACAAGCAGAATACTCAGGTTAAACTTGACGAGCCTAGCATATGCAGATATGGCCTCAGAACACTGAGACCAAAAGGTCGAGCGTGAATCATATAGTAGATATGATCAACATAGTGATGTTCACCATTGAAAACTTCTCCATCTCACGTGATGATCGGACATGGTTTAGTTGATATGGATCACGTGATCATTTAGATGACTAGAGGGATGTCTATCTAAGTGGGATTTCTTAAGTAATATGATTAATTGAACTTTAATTTATCATGAACTTAGTACCTGATAGTATTTGCATGTCTATGTTGTTGTAGATAAATGGCCCGTGCTACTGTTCCTTTGAATTTTAGTGCGTTCCTAGAGAAAGCCAAGTTGAAAGATGATGGTAGCAACTACATGGACTGGGTCCGTAACTTGAGGATTATCCTCACTGCTGCACAGAAGAATTACGTCCTGGAAGCACCACTAGGTGCAAAGCCCACTACAGGAGCGACACCAGATGTTATGAATGTCTGGCAGAGCACAGCTGATGACTACTCGATAATTCAGTGTGCCATGCTTTACGTCTTAGAATCGGGACTTCAACGACGTTTGGAACGTCATGGAGCATATGAGATGTTCCAGGAGTTGAAGTTAATATTTCAAGCAAATGCCCGGATTGAGAGATATGAAGTCTCCAATAAGTTCTACGGCTGCAAAATGGAGGAGAATAGTTTTGTCAGTGAACATATACTAGAATGTTTGGGTACCACAACCACTTGACTCAATTGGGAGTTAATCTTCCTGATGATAGTGTCATTAACAGAGTTCTTCAATCACTGCCACCAAGCTACAAAAGCTTCGTGATGAACTATAATATGCAAGGAATGGATAAGACAATTCCCGATCTCTTCGCAATGCTAAAGGCTGCGGAGGTACAAATCAAGAAGGAGCATAAAGTGTTGATGGTCAACAAGACCACTAGTTTCAACAAGAAGGGCAAAGGGAAGAAGGGGAAATTCAAGAAGAATGGCAAGCAAGTTGCTGCTCAAGTGAAGAATCCCAACTCTGGACCTAAGCCTGAGACTGAGTGCTTCTACTGCAAAGGGACTAGTCACTGGAAGCAAAACCGCCCCAAGTATTTGGCGGATAAGAAGGATGGCAAAGTGAAAGGTATATTTGATATACATGTTATTGATGTGTACCTTACTAATGCTCGTAGTAGTGCCTGGGTATTTGATACTGGTTCTGTTGCTCATATTTGCAACTCAAAATAGGGGCTACAGATTAAACGAAGATTGGCTAAGGATGAGGTGACGATGCGCATGGGAAATGGTTCCAAAGTCGATGTGATCGCCGTCGACACGCTACCTCTACATCTACCTTCGGGATTAGTTTTAGACCTAAATAATTGTTATTTGGTGCCAGCGTTAAGCATGAACAATATATCTGGATCTTGTTTGATGCGAGATGGTTATTCATTTAAATCAGAGAATAATGGTTGTTCTATTTATATGAGTAATATCTTTTATGGTCATGCACCCTCGATGAGTGGTCTATTTTTATTGAATCTCGATAGCAGTGATACACATATTCATAGTATTGAAGCCAAAAGATACAAGTTTGATAATGGTAGTGCAACTTATTTGTGGCACTGCCGTTTAGGTCATATTGGTGTAAAGCATATGAAGAAACTCCATGTTGATGGGCTTTTGTAATCACTTGATTATGAATCACTTGATGCTTGCGAACCATGCCTCATGGGTAATATGACTAAGACTCCGTTCTCCGGAACAATGGAGCGAGCAACAGACTTATTGGAAATAATACATACTGATGTATGCGGCCTGATGAGTGTTGATGCTCGTAGCGGGTATCATTATTTTCTGACCTTCACAGATGATTTGAGCAGATATGGGTATATCTACTTAATGAAACATAAGTCTGAAACATTTGAAAAGTTCAAAGAATTTCAGAGTGAAGTGGAAAATCATCATAACAAGAAAATAAAGTTTCTACGATCTAATCGTGGAGGTGAATATTTAAGTTATGAGTTTGGTCTTCATTTGAAACAATGTGGAATAGTTTTGCAACTCACGCCACCTGGAACAGCACGGCGTAATGGTGTGTCCGAACGTCATAACAACACTTTAATAGATATGGTGCGATCTATGATGTCTCTTACTGATTTACAGCTATCATTTTGGGGTTATGCTTTAGAGACGGTTGCATCCACATTAAATAGGGCACCATCAAAATCCATTGAGACGACACCATATGAACTGTGGTTTGGCAAGAAACCCAAGTTGTCGTTTCTTAAAGTTTGGGGCTGCGATGCTTATGTGAAAAAACTTCAACCTGATAAGCTCGAACCAAAATCGGAGAAATGTGTCTTCATAGGATACCTAAAGGAGACTGTTGGGTACACCTTCTATCACAGATCCGAAGGTAAAATATTCTTTGCTAAGAATGGATCCTTTCTAGAGGAGTTTCTCTCGAAAGATGTGAGTGGGAGGAAAGTAGAACTTGATGAGGTAATTGTACCTTCTCCCTTATCAGAAAGTAGTTCATCACAGAAATCAGTTCCAGTGATTCTTACACCAATTAGTAAGGAAGCTAATGATGATGATCATGAAACTTTTGATCAATTTACTACCGAACCTCATAGGTCAATAAGAGTAAGATCTGCACCATAGTGGTACGGTAATCCTGTTCTGGAGGTCATGTTACTTGACCATGATGAACCTACGAACTATGAGGAAGCGATGATGAGCCCAGATTTCGCGAAATGGCTTGAGGCCATGCAATCTGAGATGTGATCCATGTATGAGAACAAAGTGTGGACTTTGGTTGACTTTCCCGATGATCGGCAAGAAATAGAGGATAAATGGATCTTCAAGAAGAAGATTGACGCTGACGGTAACGTTACTGTCTACAAAGGTCGACTTGTTGTGAAGGTTTTCGACAAGTTCAAGGAGTTGACTACAATGGGACCTTCTCACCCGTAGCGATGCTTAAGTCTGTCCGAATCATGTTAGCAATTGCCGCATTTTATGATTATGAAATTTGGCAAATGGATGTCAAAACTGCATTCCTTAATGGATATCTTCAAGAAGAGTTGTATATGATGCAACCAAAAGGTTTTGTCGATCCAAAAGGTGCTAACAAAGTGTGCAAGCTCCAGCAATCCATTTATGGACTGGTGCAAGCCTCTCGGAGTTGGAATATACTCTTTGATAGTGTGATCAAAGCATATGGTTTTATACAGACTTTTGGAGAAGCCTATATTTACAAGAAAGTGAGTGGGAGCTCTATAGCATTTCTGATATAATATGTGGATGACATATTGTTGATCGGAAATGATATGAATTTTTGAATGACATAAAAGGATACTTGAATAAGAATTTTTCAATGAAAGACCTCGGTGAAGATGCGTATATATTGGGCATCAAGATCTATAGAGATAGATCAAGATGCTTAATTGGACTTTCAGAAAGCACATACCTTGATAAAGTTTTGAAGAAGTTCAAAATGGATCAGTCAAAGAAAGGGTTCTTGCCTATGTTACAAGGTGTGAAGTTGAGTCAGACTCAATGCCCGACCACTGCAGAAGATAGAGAGAAAACGAAAGTCATTCCCTATGCCTCAGCCATAGGTTCTATCATGTATGCAATGTTGTGTACCAGACTTGATGTGTGCCTTGCTATTAGTTTAGCAGGGAGGTACCAAAGTAATCCAGGAGTGGATCACTGGACATCGGTCAAGAACATCCTGAAATACCTGAAAAGGACTAAGGATATGTTTCTCGTTTATGGAGGTGACAAAGAGCTCATCGTAAATGGTTACGCCGATGCAAGCCTTGACACTGATCCGGATGACTCTAAGTCGCAAACCGGATACATATTTATATTAAATGATGGAGCTGTCAGTTGGTGCTGTTCCAAGCAGAGCGTCATGGCGGTATCTACATGTGAAGCGGAGTAGATAGCTGCTTCGGAAGCAGCAAATGAAGGAGTCTGGATGAAGAAGTTTATATCCGATCTAGGTGTAATACCTAGCGCATCGGATCCAATGATTATCTTTTGTGACAATACTGGTGCAATTGCCTTGGCAAAGGAATCCAGATTTCACAAGAGAACCAAGCACATCAAGAGACGCTTCAATTCCATCCGCGATCAAGTCAAGGAGGGAGACATAGAGATTTACAAGATACATACCGATCTAAATGTTGCAGATCCATTGACTAAGCCTCTCTCACGAGCAAAACATGATCAGCACCAAGACTCCATGGGTGTTAGAATCATTACTATGTAATCTAGATTATCGACTCTAGTGCAAGTGGGAGACTGGAGGAAATATGCCCTAGAGGAAATAATAAAGTTGTTAATTATATTTCCTTATATCATGGTAAATGTTTATTATTCATGCTAGAATTGTATTAACCGGAAACTTAGTACATGTGTGGATACATAAACAAACAGAGTGTCCCTAGTATGCCTCTACTTAACTAGCTCGTTAATCAAAGATGGTTAAGTTTCCTAGCCATAGACATGTGTTTTCATTTGATGAACGGGATCACATCATTAGAGAATGATGTGACGGATAAGACCCATCAGTTAGCTTAGCATAATGATCGTTTAGTTTTTCTGCTATTGCTTTCTTCATGACTTATACATGTTCCTCAGACTATGAGATTATGCAACTCCCGAATACCGGAGGAACACCTTGTGTGCTATCAAACATCACAACGTAACTGGGTGATTATAAAGATGCTCTAGATGTGTCTCCAATGGTGTTTGTTGAGTTGGCATAGATCAAGATTAGGATTTGTCACTCCGTGTATCGGAGAGGTATCTCTGGCCCCTCTCGGTAATGCACATCACTATGAGTGTAACGCCCTCGATGCGGCTATATCTCCCACGTGTCGAGGCACGACTTAGAGGCATAACCGCATTGAAAGCAATGTCGCAAGTTAGGCAATCTTCACAACATCCCATGTAATATAAATAATAAAGGGGAGATAACATAGTTGGCTTACACTCACCACGTCAATCAAGGTACATAAATAACATTACATCATCCAAACACTCATGGCCCGACTACGGCGCCAAAATAAAAGATAAACCAACATGCGACACGGTCCCGATCACCCCCAACTGGGCACCACTACTGATCATCAGGGAAAGACACGTAGTATCATTGAGAGTCCTCGTCGAACACCCACTTGAGCTCAAGCGCATCACTTGGAGCGAAATCATCAGGCCCTACATCTGGTTTGGAAGTAAACGGTGAGCCACAGGGACTCAGCAATCTCGCACCCTCGCGATCAATACTATTTAAGCTTAAAGGTAAGGCAAGGTAATTATGTGGAGCTGCAGCAAGCGACTAGCATATATGGTGGCTATCCTGTTCGCAAAAGAGAGCGAGAAGAGGAGGCAAAGCGCGAGCGAGAAACTAGAGAACAGCCTGCGCAAATATTACTCCAACACCGTGTCCACTTCCCGGACTCCGCCGAGAAGAGGCCATCACGGTAACTCACACGGTTGATTCATTTTAATTAAGTTAAGGTTAAAGTTATCTACAACCGGGCATTAACAAATTCCCATCTGCCCATAACCGCGGGCACGGCTTTCGAAAGTTCAAATCCCTGCAGGGGAGTCCCAACTTAGCCCATGACAAGCTCTCGCGGTCAACGAAGGAATAGACCTCCTCCCGAGACGTTCCGATCAGACTCGGTACCTCGGTTCTTCAAGACACTTCGACAGGTTAAAACAAATCCAGCAACACCGCCCGAATGTGCCGAAAAATCCCGATAGGAGCTGCACATATCTCTTTCTCAGGGCACACTCAGATTGTCCTAGGTACGGGTAGGCCAGCCCAGAGTTGCCCTTGGTGGCCACCGGCAGCTGACAGGTGGACCAACACTCAGAGGAGCACTGACCCGAGGGGGTTTAAATAAGATGACCCTCGGGCTCCGGAAACCCAAGGGAAAAAGAGGCTAGGTGGCAAATGGTAAAATGAAGGTTGGGCATTGCTGGAAAAGCTTTAATCAAGATGAACTATCAAGGGGTTCCCATTATAACCCAACCGCGTAAGGAACGCAAAATCCGGGAACATAACACCGATATGACGGAAACTAGGGCGGCAAGAGTGGAACAAAACACTAGGCGAGAGGCCGAGCCTTCCACCCTTTACCAAGTATATAGATGCATTAAGATAACAAGATAATATAATGATATCCCAACAAGTAAATAATGTTCCAACAAGGAACGGTCTCCAATCTTCACCTGCAACTAGCAACGCTATAAGAGGGGCTGAGCAAAGCGGTAACATAGCCAAACAACGGTTTGCTAGGACATGGTGGGTTAGAGGCTGAACATGGCAATTTGGGAGGCTTGAAAGCAAGTGGTAGGCATCGTAGCGTTGGCATAGCAAAAGAGCGAGCATCTAGCAAAGCAAAGATAGTAGTGATTTCGAGGGTATGATCATCTTGCCTGCAAAGTTGTCAGAGTTGACTGGATCCTCGAAAGCAAACTCAACGGGCTCCTCATTAGCGAACTCGTCTCCTGGCTCTACCCAAACAAGACAAACAAGCAACAAGGACACAATCAACCACGTGCAAGGCTCAACAATATGATGCAAAGATGGTATGCTATGCGGGATGCGATGCGGGATGCATATGCAAGATTTGACAAGGGATGCATGAACCTGGCCTCAAGTTGGAAATCCAAGCATGCCACTGGAAAGATGAGATAAAATCGCTTGAAAACGATATAAAGAACACCGGAATCGGAGTTACGGTTTGGAAATAACAAGCAATTCAAATATGACCACGTTTTGCGATTTACAGCAAGTAGCCATCTAAATGCGACAAGATGAACATGCTACAGCACCCAAACATGACAACAAAATACATGGCAGGGATGCATTCAAGATTCTTAACAAAAGTCTAGCACTGAGCTACGGCCAATTCATCCATTAACAGGTTCAAACAAGCATGGCAAAAATGCATTTGACAAACAAATCTCAGACTTAGTGAAATTAACACTTGTCTGGAATTTCAGATCAGATAGCACTCTTCGGAGCATGAAAACTATATGCTACAAGACCTGAACATGGCAAAGTAAAGCATGGCATGGAGCTACTCAAAGAGATTAACAAAAGTCCCTTAGTGACCTTGAGCCAAAAGGGATCATAAAAAACAATTGCAAGCATGTGAACATGGCAAAAACATAATCAGATCACAGACTTTGTGAAAACTGGAGCATGCTGAAACAGATATCAAGTAGGCATGTTTACGAGCTCGATGCACTCACTACAGAGCAAGTCATGACAAGCTAGGAATACACCCATCAAGAATACACAAAATAAAAGCTAGACATGGTAATAACAATATCATGGCATGCACGGATCAACTACAACATCATCGGCAAAATCGCTAACAAGTAGACAATCTGCCCAGATTCATGAAATAGCAAAAGTAGAGCTCGATTGACTCAAGCTAGGGTGCTCCATAATTGCAAACAAAGACATGGATGGATAGAGCACTATAAGATTAACAAATCATCCTTACTGATCATCCTCAAAAGAGGCACGGATCACTAGGAAACAATAAGAACATATGGCCATATGAGATAAACAGCTCAAGGACTTAGTGGAAATGCTAAGTCCCTGAAATCAGCATTACCAAGTGCCTCACTTTGCAAGCTTGTGCTAGTCACCACACACATCACAAAAATACATGGGTTGCACCTTTGGAAAGATGGCAAAACCCTTAACAAAACATATGTAGAGCTCATGGGCATATCATGCACACAATAATCATGGCAAAAATGACAAATATCTAAATGGAGCAGCAGATCTGACAATTAACTCAAGTAGCACTCTTCCAACAGCATTTCGGGCATCAATATGAACTCAAATGAAAATTATGCAATGGAACGAAATGATGTGCCCTCTGAGACGAACATTTTGATATGCTATATGCCCAAAACGGAGCTACGGATGAGGAGTTACGACATGATGAACATGAGCAAATAATTTGCAGACTTAGGAGAAAAAGGTCAACCCTAGGGTTTGGAATCCAGATCTGAGATCCGGGCACGTTTCCCGAGGTTCACCGGAGAAGTCGTCGGCCGGCTTGCCGGGGCGGTGGATGGCGGCGGGCGGCGCTCACCGGAGCCGGCGTGGCTGGTGGAGAGGCGGCGGGGTGCGGGCGGTCGCCGGGGCCGACGTGGCGGCGGGGCGAGGCCGGTGGATGGTCGGGGTCACCGGGCGCCGAGCTCGCCGGCGTGGAGGAGCTTGGGGGCGGCCAGAAATGGCGGCGGTGGCTGGCGTGCTCGGCCGCACGGGAGGGAGACGAAGGCGGGCGGTGGCGCGGGCGTCTGGGCCGCGGGGGCCCTCCCCAGGCTTCGGCGGGCCGCGGGCATGGCGGGGAAGTGGGGACCGGCCCAGGGACACGTGGCGGAACGTGGTTGGGCGACGGTGGTGGGCGGACGTTGTCCGGCTCCGTCCGGACACGTCCGGCGGCGGCGGTGGACGGATCTAGGGTTTCGGAGAGGGGATCCGCGAATTTGGAGGAGGGGTCTTTATATAGAGGTAGAGGGAGCTAGGAGAGTCCAAATGAGGTGCGGTTTTCGGCCACGCGATCGTGATCGAACGCTCTAGATGATGGAGAGGGTCTTGGTGGGTTTTGGGCCAACTTGGAGGGGTGTTGGGCTGCAACACACACGAGGCCTTTTCGGTCCCTCGGTTAACCGTTGGAGTATCAAACGAAGTCCAAATGGTACGAAACTTGACAGGCGGTCTACCGGTAGTAAAACGAGGCCGCTTGGCAAGTCTCGGTCCAATCCGGAAATGTTTAATCCCCACACACGAAAGAAAGGTAGAAATGACCACCGGAGGAGAACGAAGCGCCGGAATGCAAAACAGACAACAGGGAAAATGCTCGAATGCATGAGATGAACACGTATGCAAATGCAATGCACATGATGACATGATATGAGATGCATGACAACAAGAACAACACACGGAGACAAAAACCCGAACCCGAGAAAATAAAATAACTTAAGGCCGGAAACGGCAAGAGTTGGAGTACATATTGGGTAAATCACATCCGGGATGTTACAATGAGCCTTGAAAGCAATGTGAGTAATGAGTTAGTCACGGGATGATTCATTACAGAACAAGTAAAGAGACTTGCCGGTGACGAGATTGAACTAGGTATGATGATACCGACGATCGAATCTCGGGCAAGTAACATAGCGATGACAAAGGGAACAACATATGTTGTTATGCGGTTTGACCGATAAATATCTTTGTAGAATATGTAGGAGCCAATACGAGCATCCAGGTTCCGCTATTGGTTATTGACCGGAGATATGTCTTAGTCATGTCTATATAGTTCTCGAACCCGTAGGGTCCGCATGCTTAACATTCGATGACGATTTGTATTATGAGTTTCGTGTTTTGATGAACCGAAGTTTGTTCGGAGTCGCGGATGAGATCACGGACATGAAGAGGGGTCTCGAAATGGTCGATACATAAAGATTCATATATTGGAAGGCTAAATTCGGACACCGGAATGGTTCGGGTCGTTTCGGATAAGTTTCAGAGTACCTGCGGTTACCGGAACCCCCCGGGAGGTTAATGGGCCACCATGGGCCTTAGTGGAGAAGAGAGAGGGGTGACCAGGAGGTGGCGCCCTCCCCTTGTCTAGTCCGAATTGGACAAGGGGAGGGGCGGCGCTCCCTTCCTTCCTTCTCTCCTCTTCCTCCTTCCCTTCTTCTCCTACTTGGAATAGGAAAGGGGTGGGGGGCGAATCCTACTTGGACTGGGAGTCCAAGTAGGACTCCCCCCATGGCGTGCCCCCTAGGGCTGGCTACCTCTCCTCCCCCCTTTATATACATGGGAGGGGGCACCGCAAAGGCACACCAAGTCTTCTCATAGCTATGTGCGGTGCCCCCCTCCACAGTTACACACCTCGGTCATATCGCCGTAGTGCTTAGGCGAAGCCCTGTACCAGTAACTTCATCATCACCGTCATTGTAAGTGCATCTAGTGCCTCTTAGTGATTTTGGTGTATTGAAGACTTATAGGTTAAGGGACTAATGCGTTTGTGAGTGTACACAGGTCTATAAGTCTATGAGGAGTTTGATATTTATAGGAAAAGTCGACCCCTAAAAATGAATATCTTCGACTGAAGATTTTGGTATTTTTGAAGACTTTCATGAAGACTTTGAAAGTGAAGAAATTGGTGTGTCCGTGAAGACTTGATATTCACGCGAGGAATATGAAGCTTGAAGACTTTCGTTTTCATAGTTTTGTTTTTCTCTTTCTTGAGTCATAGGAAACACTGTACTGTTAAAGGGGGTCGAGGAAATACTAAGCAAAAATTTCCATGTGATGCTCAACTCAAAATCCTACACCTACCAATCCCTTCGAGTGAAGCCATTGGAAATCTCATACAGTTCAGTCAATTTTCTTCAGTGACAGAGACGAAGTTCTTCTGGTCTCTGAGGAATTTGTCCTGACTGAGGAGTTAGGAATTCGCCAGTGCGGATTGCCTACAGTGAGGAACATGATAGCCCGAGGATTTTGCTACTCAAAATTCCGACCGTTGCTGTGCTATGCGCCATCTGTCCCAAAATATCTATCCACCTAATGGTCATATCATTGAAGGGCATTTATGTCTTATCATGTCGGGCTGTTCCCTAGGCTATAAATAGCCGCCCCCTACAACCACTAGCTGGTTGGCTGCTCCGAGAGAAACTGACACTTGTCATTTGAGAGCAACCCATCCTCTGAGGACTTTGAGCGAAAATCATCAAGTGAGGAAAAACCCAAAACCCAAACACCTACAAACCCCAAGTGATTGAGCATCACTGAAGAGATTGATCCTGAGTGGATCCGACGCTTGTTACCTTTGAAGACTATGCTTCTTCCAAACGGTTAGGCGCCATGGTCTAGAGCATCCAAGAGGAATTGTGGATCGCCGAGTGACCAAGTTTGTGAAGGTTTGGAAGTCGCCTGAAGACTTACCATGAGTGATTGGATGAGGTCTGTGTGACCTTAGTTCAAGGAGAATACGGTGAGGACTGGGTTTCTTGGACTAAGTGTCCTTGACTGGGTGTCCGGGACTGTGTGTCCTCGAGTTTAAATACTCAGCCGCTCCAACCAGACGTACAACTGAGACAGCAGTTGGAACTGGTCTACCAAATCATTGTCTTCACCAAGCTTACTGGTTCTATTTCCTCAACTCTTTCATTTCCTCATAACTGTGTTGTGTGTTTGTTCATATCTATGTTTGAAGACTTTGACTAAAGACTTCCTCCATTTCCTCAGTTCAATTTCTTCAGTCTGTTTGTCTTCATCCTGTGTTATCCTATGATTATGCTTCCTGTACTCTGTGCCTGTCTTCATTTCATCATGATGACTATGCTTGTATTCTGTTATGTTTACTTTTGAGTACTTATTCTGCTGCTAGTAGTTCTTCGCTAAGGAATTTCCTCACCGGCAAATTCCTCAGTGAAGAATTTCATAAAAATCGCCTGTTCACCCCCCCTCTAGTCGATATAACGCACTTTCAATTGGTATCAGAGCAAGGTACTCCCTTGTTCTGTGTGATTTTGGTTTAACCGCCTGGAGTTTTAGTTATGTCGACCGCTGGTATGACGAAGGTGACATGCCCCATCTTTGACGGGCACGAGTATCCCAAGTGGAAGGCCATGATGAAGAAACGCCTCATGGCGATGAACAGTGAGTTGTGGACCGTCACTGAGATTGGCCTGACTGATCTATGCAAGATGGCGGATGCTGATGACATTCGCAAGTATACTCTTCTCAACCTCACGGTGAAGGATGTCATCTACTCCAGTCTGTCACAAAATCAGTTCAGGAATATCATGCATCTCGATCATGCGAAGCTCATCTGGGACTGTCTCTCTGAGGTCTATGAAGGTCATCGAACCTGTCATGATCCTTGGTTTGAGGACTTCAAGGAATCTCTCAAAACGATGACATTCGAACCAGAATCATCATCTTCTGCATCATGCCTTATGGCAAAAGATGCTGAGGTAACTGAATGCTACCTATCCGAGTCCAGTGATGATGAATCTGGTGATGAATTTGGACCCAGCTATGTTAAACTTGCTTCCCTTGCTACTAAACATCAAAGAGCTTTAGAAAAATCTCACTATATGCTAAACAAGAGCGATGATATGTTGGGTGAGGAAATGGATCAGTCAAAAGCTTTGGCTGAAAGTCTTC
This sequence comes from Triticum urartu, assembly GCF_003073215.2. Taxonomy (NCBI): domain Eukaryota; kingdom Viridiplantae; phylum Streptophyta; class Magnoliopsida; order Poales; family Poaceae; genus Triticum; species Triticum urartu. The sequence continues at coordinate 276,295,654 of NC_053025.1, forward strand.
AGAGACTTCATACTAAGTATGACACCCTTCAAGATCAACATAACACTCTCTTGTCCGATCATGAGAAGCTTTCTTATGAATTTCTTCAAAGAAAGCAAGATCTTGAAAAGCTAAGAGTGAGTTATGAAGATCTTCAGAAGGAGCACGATTCATTACTTGCTCAACAAATCAGCGCTTCTCAGGAAGAATTTGTTCCTCCATGCTTGAAGTGCATTGAACGTGAATCTGCTAATTCTTCACCTGAATGTTCAAATGCTGCTAATGTTTCAAATTCTTCACATGCCTCTGCTATCACTAATTCCTCATCTGAGGACATTGCTAGTGTCACTTACGATGCAGGGCTGAAGGAATTGTACACGACAGGCATGTACAAAAGCCTCAAAGGGCATCAGGCTCTTTGTGATGTGCTTAAAAAGCAGATCCTCAACAGGAACCCTAGGAAAGAGGGTATCGCCTTTGAGAGGAAACTCAATGCTGATGGTACATATTGGAAGCCTGAGCAGTACCCCAAAACTACATGGGTTGCTGCAAAGGGACCTCCAGTTGATCCATCTAACTTATCTGGATTTGCATGTGAATCTCCTCATTCTGATGATGAGTCAATTAACTCCAACTATAAGCTATTCAAAAATTAGAATGGTGAAGTATTTTCTAGATATGTTGGCACTAACTGCAGGAACGGCTCCCCTATGAAGAAAATCTGGGTTCCCAAAAGATGCCTTGAAAATCTTCAGGTGAATGTCATCATGACGCCACCTGTGAAGAATAGGAACCCCAGATCAAATTCTTCATATGGACCAAATTCTTCATATGGACCAAATTCCTCATATGGAGCAGAGTCCTCATATGAACATCATCGTGCTAACCCGTCTGTTTCGCAGGGAAGATCTAAGGATTATGGATATGTGCATTATTCTTCAAATCATTATGTCCATAAGTCCTCGAAGAATTTCTCTGCATACTCTTATGCTTACTCTAACCCCTCTTATGTGAGACGAAATGGACTGGCTTCTATGCCATCCTTTTCGTATGGAGCTCGCAGAATGATGAACTCTTTGCCACCCCTTCAGATGTGGGTGGTGAAGAAAACGAACTAATCTCTTCTGCAGGGTCAGGTCTCCAGACGCACGTAATCGTTTGAAGAATTTGCTGGAGACTTGAGCATGCCTGATAGGACGCAGGCTAATCATGAAGAAACGAACTTTCATTTCTCATGTCCTCATATTGCTTTATCAGTTCTTTTACTTGATGAAATTGATCTGATGAATTGATGTCATATTCTTCACCGATGAAGTATATGAGTTTGTAAGCTGCACTAATTCATCTGCAGGATGATCAACCCAAAGCCACTGAGTGGGTCCTTGATAGTGGATGTACAAACCACATGACTGGTGACAATAATTTATTGATGGATGCTCCATTATCTCAGTCGCATCTGAAGCATATCATTTTTGCTGACAAAGGCAAAAGTCAGGTATTGGGTCTAGGTAAGGTTGTGATTACAAAGGATCGACACATGGACAGAGTCATGCTTGTTGAGTCCTTAGGATACAACCTTATGTCTGTCTCAATGCTTTGTGATCTTGATATGGTTGTTGTCTTTGGCAAGTACCGTTGTGTTGTGGTTATGGAAGCTGACAATTCCAAAGTCTTCGAAGGCTTTAGGAGAGGAGACCTGTATATTGTTGATTTCTCTACAGGACCACAACCAGCCGTGTGCTTACTTGCAAAAGCTTCAGAAGGCTGGCTCTGGCATCGACGACTTGGTCATGCAAGCATGAGGAATTTGCACACGCTTGCGAAGAAGAAGCATGTCATTGGCATCGAGAATGTCAAATTCTTCAAGGATCACCTATGCGGAGCCTATGAAGCTGGGAAGATGACGAAGGCCAAGCATCCAGCAAAGACTATCATGACCACCACTCGCCCGTTTGAATTGCTTCACATGGATCTCTTTGGTCCTAATCATTATTCTGCTATTTCAAATGAAGCATCTCAATATGGCTTTGTTATTGTTGATGATTATTCTCGCTATACATGGGTACACCTTGTTACTTACAAACATGAAGTGCAGGAAGTCTTCAAACGATTTTCCTCGAGGGCTTCAACCAACTTTGGTGTGAAGATCAAGCACATCAGAAGTGACAATGTCACTGAGTTCAAGAATTCTGGTCTCGATGACTATCTTGATGAACTTGGTATTACTCATGAGTTATCTGCTCCCTACACTCCTCAGCAGAATGGTGTCGTGGAGCGCAAGAACAGGACTCTTGCTAAGATGGCTCGCACTATGCTTGATGAATACAAAACGCCTCGTCGTTTCTGGACTGAGGCAATTGATACTGTGTGCCACATCATCAACAGAGTATATCTTCACAAATTCTTCAAAAAGACTGCCTATGAACTCCTCACTGATAAGAAACCCAATGTAAGTTATTTCAAAGTCTTCAGTGCTAAATGTTGGATTAGAGATCCTCAACACAACTCAAAATTTGCACTGAAAGCACATGCAAGTTTTATGCTTGGTTACGGAAAGGACTCGCACACCTACAGAGTCTTCAACAACGTTCTTCACAAAGTTGTTGAAACTGTAGATGTGCGGTTCGATGAAACTAATGGCTCGTAAAGAGAGCACCTACCTACTGTGATAGATGAACCAGCACCTGAGGAAACTATCAAGTTCAAGGCTACTGAGGATTTCATTCCTACTGAAGAATCTGCTGAGGAATTCATTCCAGAACATGAAGAACGTCGAGCTAATGCACCTGAAGAAAATGCTGAAGAAAATGGTGCTGAAGAAAACGCTGATCAAACTCTTCAACGACAACCAGCTCATCCTCGCATTGCAAAAGAAGTGCAAGTTGAAAAGATCATCAATGACATCAAAGCGCCAGAGCCCACTAAGGTAGATGAAGCATTTCTGGAGCCTGAGTGGATGCAGGCCATGCAAGAAGAATTACATCAGTTCGAGCTCAACAATGTCTGGGAACTGGTCAAACGTCCAGATCCTCACAAGCACAATATCATCAGCACAAAGTGGATCTACCGCAACAAGCAAGATGAAAATGGCCTTGTGGTGAGGAATAAGGCACGGCTTGTAGCTCAAGGCTACACACAGGTTGAAGGAATTGATTTCGATGAAACTTTTGCACCTGCTGCTAGACTTGAGGCTATTCGCATATTACTTGCTTATGCTAACCATCATGATATCACTTTATATCAAATGGATGTGAAAAGTGCATTCCTCAATGGTAAGCTTGAGGAAGAAGTATATGTTGCTCAACCCCCAGGTTTTGAAGATCCAAAGAATCCTGACAAAGTCTTCAGACTTAACAAGGCCCTCTATGGCCTCAAGTAGGCCCCACGGGCTTGGTATGATACCTTGAAGGAACTCCTCATGAAGAAAGGCTTCAAACCCGGTTCACTCGACCCTACTCTTTTCACTAAATCTTATGATGGTGAATTGTTTGTGTGCAAAATATATGTTGATGATATTATCTTTGGCTGTACTGACCAACGTTATAGTGATGAATTTGCCTATATGATGAGTGAAGAATATCAAATGTCTAGGATGGGAGAGTTGAAATTCTTCTTAGATCTTCAAATTCGTCAACAACACAATGGCATATTCATATCTCAGGAGAAATACCTCAAGGATGTACTGAGGAAATTCGGCATGCAAGATTGCAAAGGCGTCAAAATTCCCATGCCCACAAATGGCCATCTGTGCACTGATGAAAATGGTATTGACTTCGATCATAAGGTATACCGCTCCATGATAGGTTCCTTATTGTACTTATGTGCATCTAGGCCAGATATAATGCTTAGTGTTTGCATGTGTGCCCGATTTCAAGATACACCGAAGGAATCACACCACAAGGCTGTGAAGCATATTCTTCGATATCTAGCTCACACACCAACACTTGGATTATGGTACCCCAAGGGCTCGGTTTTTGATCTTGTTGGATATTCTGACTCTGACTATGTTGGTGATCGTGTGGATCGCAAGTCAACATCTGGTACATGTCATTTCCTTGGACGATCTTTGGTCTGTTGGTCCTCGAAGAAATAGAACTGTGTATCACTATCTACTGCTGAAGCTGAGTACATTGTCGCTGGTTCTTGCTGTGCCCAATTGCTATGGATGAAGCAAACTCTCAAGGACTACGGCGTCAACATGAAGAATGTGCCTCTCTTCTGTGACAATGAGAGTGCCATCAAGATTGCTCACAACCCAGTTCAGCACTCGAAGACAAAGCACATTCAGCTTCGTCATCATTTTCTTCATGATCATGTGTTGAAGGGCGACATTTCTATTGAGCATGTGAAGACTGAAGAATAGCTAGCCGATATCTTCACAAAGCCCTTGGATGAGAAGAGATTTAGCAAGTTGCGGTGTGAGCTAAATATCCTAGAATCTTCGAATGTTCTTTGAAAAGGACACTCATCCTAACACTTATGCAAAATTGATGACTTCGATGTGCAACACATGAAGAAATGTTTTTCTTCAATCAATGAAGAATAACACTCTTAGTGTGAAGAAATTAACGAAGAATTTGATTCTTAGAAGCCTACGATAATTGTACGCGGTGTCTAAAATCATCATTCTTATACGGTGGGTCATGCCACCACCAAAAGTTGAAATTCCTCAATTATTCATTTTCTTCAACTTTGCATAGTCTTCACTGGTTCCGTCATTTTTCTTCATTGGCTATATATATATGAGTGTATGTCCTCTACAGCATTCACTTATTGCTATTTCTTCAAGTTGGTTTTCTGCCAAGTGAATGTGATCGGACCCTTCCCCTCTATGCTTTACTCAACCCAATCTGTTCACAAATTCTTCATGTGCGTTCTATTTGAAACTCGTTCAAAATCTTCACCGTGTCCTTGTCAGCTGAAGAAATTGCGAGCGGAACTTTAAAACCTATCTTATCTAAATTTTTGGCTTTGCCGCTCAAACCGTTCCGCATCCCACGATACACTTATCCACTCACCCATGATCTAACATGGTCTCCACCTCTCACTACGTGGGTGACACATGTCATGCGAATGAGAAGGGTCAGGGGCATGTTCGTCCAATTTCTTCGGGCGAGCAGTTTTTCATCGTGGCTATAAATACCCCTCCTTCCCTTCCTCACTTCTTTTACTCCGCTCGACCTCTCTCTCCAGCTCGAGCTTCTCAAACCTTAGCGCCGCCGCTACTTCATCGCCGCTGGTGAGGAAGAGCTTCACTGTCTCGACCTCGTCACCGACGTACTCGCGCCGACCGCGGAAATCTTCACTCCGCCGCCGCCATAGCCGTCTTCCTCCGCCAAGTTAGGGCGTGGAAGATCTGCACAGACGAACTTCACATCTCCTCACTCCAGTTCGTCGTGTTCTTCATCCAGGGTACACATGTCAGCTGCTGAATCACTAGGTTCTCATCAACTTAACTCATTTGCAGCGTTCCTCGAAGAAAAGTTGCATACTTCTTCAAAGAATTCGATTGTGCAAATTCCTCAACTAAAGTAAATGGCTGATGGTAAAAGGCCACAGAAGGGAGGAAAGAGGCCTGAGGTAAATACAACGTTTGAAATCCCTGATGACATATATGCTGGGTACTGCACACCTACTGAGGAAACCAAGAATGAGCGCAAAGTGCGCAAACAGAGGATAGAGAGGAGATGGGCAAAAGAATGGAGGGAGTACAGATATGTCACTCCTAAGTACATGAAAAAATTCGCACTCAATCCTCCATGCCCAAGAGCTCCATTGGCACCTGGACAAATAGCAGATCCCACCAGCCTCAAACGCGGTGAGGACTATCCTGATGAATGGGCCAAGCGCCAAACCAAGTTGGCTAAGCAAGCTAGAGAAGCAGTGAGGAAATTCAATGAAGACTCTGCCGCTGCTGCTGCCTCTGCTGAGGCCTCTGCTGTCAAGCCAAAGAAGGCTATGTCTAAGAAGCCTGCACGCAGGCCAAGTTCCTCAGCAATGCCCTCACGGCCAGAATCATCAAAGCCCTCACGGCCAATTCCTCATACTGCTCCTGTTCCTCCAAAGTCCTCAGCTCCTCCGCCAAAGCCTTCAGCTGTTCAGACCAAATCCTCAGCACCTGTGCATCTCACTTCATGCCAAAGGACTGCCGGCATCTCCATTGCCTCAGGTGTCTCAGCTAGTTCCTTAGTTGTACCAAGTTCCTCAGCTGGCCCCTCACTGCTGAAGACAAAGGCCACTGCTGGACGAGGTCCTCGCCCAAGTCCTCAAAAGAAGCAAGTCGCTTTCCAAGTGCCGTCTGATGAAGACGAAGCTGATGATGATGAACTTGCAGAAATCATCAGAGACAGGCAAGTCAGGGCCGCTAGAGCCAAAGGATCAGAAGTGCCACTGCTTTTGGATCCCAAGCTGATACTCGACTACATTGATGATTGGCACAAGGACCCCAACACTCCCTTGCCTGACTTCAAGCTGACTCCTGGCCAGAGTCACATGCTGACCCACTTCATTCAAGAAGAAAAGTGGAAATTTGAGAAGGCCAGGCAGATCAAGAAAGCGCAGTATAAGAAAGAGTGCTATCTGAAGAAAAATGTTGTCTCTATGACAACTGAAGAACTTGTCACTATTCAGACTGAGATTAAGAAACTCAGTGATAACTTTGACACATATCGCTCTGATTGGCTTGGAGCCAAGGTTCGTTTTGTGAAACTTGCGAATAACTTCATTTCCAATGTTGCAGCCCCAACGCAACAGGAAATTCCTCAGGCTAAAGCATCTGCTCAGCCTACTGAAGAAAATGCCAGCACCGCTGATGATAATTAGGCTACTGAAGATAATGTGAGTTCCAGGGCTGATGACTGCATTCCAGCCGCTGAAGAAATTGCCAGGGCACCCACTAGTGTTGTGCCTGAAGAAACTGAAGAACTCAGGGCAACTGCATCAGTTGTGCCTGAAGAAAGTCAACCAGATTCCTCAGTTGCTCCTGCACCAACTTCAACTCCAATCCTTCCATCTGCATCAGATGTGAAGAAGACCAAGGCTGCAGAGCGTGCTGCAGTGAAGAAAAGGAAAGCATCGGCTGCTTCAGATTATTCAGCTCCGAAGAAAATGAAGCCTATGACAAGTTCGTTTGCAAATCCGATTGATGTTGTTCCCATCTCAACCAGGCCATCAAAGGACCTTGTTCCTTTTGATGAAGAATATGTGATCCCCAGCGGATCTGATGAAGAAACTCTTTTTGTTGCTTCGTCTGAACCGTTGGATGAAGAAATTGAAGTGGATGCGATCCCTTCAACACCTATCATCTCCTCGCCTATGCCTCAGTTCACAGCTGAAGAGGCTGGCGTTGAAGAAATGGAAGATGAAGATGTGGACATTGGCTGCTCCACACCCGTAATCAGTGATGAATTCTGGGAAAGTCAGCATCCAAACTCTCCAATGTTCACCCCTCTACAGCAAATTCCTCAGTCCCCCACACAAACTGTTCACATGGGCTCTAAAGAAACTCATCCCACTGCATCTGTCCATGAGGAAATTCCAACCACTAGCGCTAAAGAAACTGCTGCTGCTGAACAACCAACGACGCAGACTACCATTGAGGAGGAACCAGAAATTCCTCAGCCTGAAGAACCTGCGATTGAGATTCCTGAGGTCGTGATGCAACTCACTGACACTCCTCTGCCGAAGCCAAAGGATCCTTTCTCACGCAAGCAAAAGTTCAAGGCTGATGATTTCTTCGGCGAGCACATATTTTTCAAAGATTACAACCCATATGACTGTTCTCGCATTAGGAAGAGGCGTTTCTGGACTGCCAGTCAAGCAAATTTCTATTCCTCAGTGCTGTTCAACAAGGAGAAAATCATCTACCATGAGCATATTCCTCACATGCATATGGAATCTCTCTCGTGCTTCGCACCAGTCCTCAGTGTTCTTCACGACGCTGGACTGCTCAACTTTTTCTCTGACATCTGCGATTGGAATGAAGAACTGATTCTTCAATTCTATGCAACGCTGCACATCACCGGAGATGCTGAAGATGTGAATTCATGGGTGCTGGAGTGGATGTCTGAAAACACTCACTACACTACACCAGCCTCTGAATTGCTTCGTGCTCTACCACTCAGTCCTCCCCTTGAAGAAGCTCGCTGCATCTACAGTGAACATGAGCTCACACATCATTACATGCAGGTGATTATGAAGCCTTTGAAACCAGGTCAGGCACCACGAACCAAATTCCCCGTGAAGGAATTGCTGTGCGTGCCCAGAACTGTCTGTCGTATTCTTACAAGGACAATCAGTCCCATCAAAGGCCACGACTCATCTGATGAGGAAATTGTTGGCATCATGAAGAATCTGGTATTCAACATCGTTCATGGCATTCCTGTCAATTATCACGATTTCTTCATGAGCAATATGGCCAATGTTGCACTGTCTCCGTTTGAGCTGAAGCCTTATGCACCTTGGATTATGAGATTCCTCAGGACAAGGTCTTCACTCAACTACAAAGCTGATTTCCAGAATCACCTCAGCTACTTGCCCCCAATTGAAGTCCTCAAGCAGGCACATTCCTCCGTTGATGGAAAGGGCAAGGCACCAGCTGTAATTGATGAAGGCATTCGTCCATTGGATGGTCAGTTTCGCAAAGCTGCATCTTATTCCACCAATGATGACTCTGCCACACATGACTCTGCCAATGCACCTAAGTCCACTCCTCAAGCCACTGCTCCGCGCGTGATGACTGACTGTGAACTTCTTCTTAGTCTTCACCAGAAGGTGGATCGAAATCACAAATGGGTTAAGCGTCAGTTTGGTTCACTTCTTCACAACATGATTGCCACACACAATGCAGTGAAGAAAAACCACTACTACCTCCATCAAGTCTTCGGTCGCACCTGGGCAATCCTGTCACATCTATATGGTGAAGAAGATCTGAAGAACATGGGTCTCAAAGAAGATTTTGACTGGTCTGCACCTCCACCGAAGAAATTCAAGAAGGTCCAAGTTCCTTCTCTGGTGGCTAGCTCATTTTCTTCATCGCGCGACACTGATGAACATGAAGATTTGGACGACACTGTGGCAGGCCCTACATCAACAAACGACCCCAACAACACTGGCGCTCCTTCATCAACATGATTATCTTCAGGGGCGTTAGTCCTCATTGTCGATCCTTTTGGTCATTCGATGACAAAGGGGGAGAAATATGAGTTAGTCTTCAAGCGGGTCTACTATATGGGCGTTTTTTATTTGCTAAGTTACAACTCTGGTTCTTCTAAAACTTTATTGGATCGAGTTGTAATATTAAACCCGATGATGCTCTGATACTTTTGATGCACTGTGCTATGATACTTTTGATGCACTATTCTGCATGCTTATTCCTCGTTAATATTATTGCACGCATGCTGAATTTCATCAGGCACCGTATTTCATCATGCATTTCAAATTCTTCATATTATATGTTAAATGCGTGTATGAATTACAAGATATAGGTGGAGATCCCCGTGATTCAACTCTTCAAGTGTGCATTGCTTCAAAGGCAAATTCCTCACTATGCACATCTTCAGGGGGAGTTCTTCTATATCTTGCAATCAAATTCCTCAATATCAGTAGTTACACTTCATATGCTTATCCCTGTTGAAAACTTAACCTATATTGTCATCAATCACCAAAAAGGGGGAGATTGTAAGTGCATCTAGTGCCTCTTAGTGATTTTGGTGTATTGAACACTTATAGGTTAAGGGACTAATGCGTTTGCGAGTGTACACAGGTCTATAAGTCTATGAGGAGTTTGATATTTACAGGAAAAGTCAACCCCTAAAAATGAATATCTTCGACTGAAGATTTTGGTATTTCTGAAGACTTTCATGAAGACTTTGAAAGTGAAGAAATCGGTGTGTCCGTGAAGACTTGATATTCACGTGAGGAATATGAAGCTTGAAGACTTTCGTTTTCATAGTTTTGTTTTTCTCTTTCTTGAGTCATAGGAAACACTGTACTGTTAAAGGGGGTCGAGGAAATACTAAGGAAAAATTTCCATGTGATGCTCAATTCAAAATCCTACACCTACCAATCCCTTCGAGTGAAGCCATTGGAAATCTCATACAGTTCAGTCAATTTCTTCAGTGACAGAGATGAAGTTCTTCTGGTCTCTGAGGAATTTGTCCTGACTAAGGAGTTAGGAATTCGCCAGTGCGGATTGCCTACACAGTGAGGAACATGATAGCCCTGAGGATTTTGCTACTCAAAATTCCGACCGTTGCTGTGCTATGCGCCAGCTGTCCCAAAATATCTATCCACCTAACGGTCATATCATTGAAGGGCATTTATGTCTTATCATGTCGGGCTGCTCCCTAGGCTATAAATAGCCGCCCCTACAACCACTAGCTGGTTGGCTGCTCCGAGAGAAACTGACACTTGTCATTTGAGAGCAACCCATCCTCTGAGGACTTTGAGCGAAAATCATCAAGTGAGGAAAAACCAAAAACCCAAAACCCAAACACCTACAAACCCCAAGTGATTGAGCATCACTGAAGAGATTGATCCTGAGTGGATCCGACGCTTGTTACCTTTGAAGACTGTGCTTCTTCCAGACAGTTAGGCGTCATGGTCTAGAGCATCCAAGAGGAATTGTGGATCGCCGAGTGACCAAGTTTGTGAAGGTTTGGAAGTCGCCTGAAGACTTACCACGAGTGATTGGACGAGTTCTGTGTGACCTTAGTTCAAGGAGAATACGGTGAGGACTGGGTTTCTTGGACTAAGTGTCCTTGACTGGGTGTCCGGGACTGTGTGTCCTCGAGTTTAAATACTCAGCCGCTCCAACCAGACGTACAACTGAGCAGCAGTTGGAACTGGTCTACCAAATCATTGTCTTCACCAAGCTTACTGGTTCTATTTCCTCAAATCTTTCATTTCCTCATAACTATGTTGTGTGTTTGTTCATATCTGTGTTTGAAGACTTTGACTGAAGACTTTCTCAATTTCCTCAGTTCAATTTCTTCAGTCTGTTTGTCTTCATCCTGTGTTATCCTGTGATTGCGCTTCCTGTACTCTGTGCCTGTCTTCATTTCATCATGATGACTATGCTTGTATTCTGTTATGTTTACTTTTGAGTACTTATTCCGCTGCTAGTAGTTCTTCGCTAAGGAATTTCCTCACCGGCAAATTCCTCAGTGAAGAATTTCATAAAAATCGCCTATTCACCCCCCTCTAGTCGATATAACGCACTTTCAGTCATCAGGCCGTCGTGCTGACAGAACTCTCCCTCGTCCGCAATTGTATCAAGAGCTTGAGGGACGTCATCGAGCTAAATGTGTGCTGAACGCGGAGGTGCTGTACGTTCGGTGCTTGGATCGGTTGGAGCGCGAAGACGTTCGACTACATCAACCGCGTTACTAAACGCTTCCTATTTTGGTCTACGAGGGTACGTGGACACACTCTCCCCGCTCGTTGCTATGCTTCTCCTAGATAGATCTTGCGTGATCATAGGAAAAATTTGAAATACTACGTTCCCCAACAGTAGGGCCTAATAGTGCACATGCAAGGTTGCTGAAGGGGTTTACCCCTTGAGTCTTCCGTTGATGCTTCTTCGGTCTTGATTCTGGACCAGTTTCCGGTTTTCCCGTGTGCAACATAAAGCAATAGTGGTGGGGTTGCTCCAGTAATGGCCCGTGAATGACTTCAACGCACATGGTTGAAACTGCCAATTTACTCTTCCCACAGCACGCCCTTATCCTTAGCCATGTATGCAGCATGCACCACATGGGGTAGGTAATGGAGGCACATGTCATGGGAAAGTATCTTGGGAAAGGGCCCGCCTTCCTTGAATTGGTGGAGGAGGGCGGTGATCTCCCGTGGATGGAGCCACTGCCCTCCCCGCTCGGCCTATAAAAGGGGAGGAGCGGAGGAGGGCGGAGTCATCCATTTCCGTGGTCCTCCTCTCCTCATCTTCGATCTCTGCTGGTCATGCTTGAGAAGGAAGCCTGGGGCCAGCCCCCGGGCCCTTTTTCGAGGCATCCTCACGCTGGTGTTGATGCTTGGGGAGTGAGCCTGGTCCTTGGGCGGCGAATACTTTGTTCTCTCCAATGTTTGTCCGGGAGGAGGGGCTGGAGATCATTTGTAATCCCAGCATTGCCCCTCCCGGAGGTCTTGAGGCTGATGTCGATGAGGAGCGCTCTGTCGAGCCTGTTGAGGCGATGGTAGCATTGCATGCCCGTTGTGGGTGATGCCACTACCGTCTTTGTCCCTTCCCCCTTTTTCCCTTTCTTCTCTTTGTTTAGGGGAAGGGCGACGGGCCTTGCTCATCACCTTGCGCAGCTCCTGGGGCACGCCACCTGCGGATCGCGGCAGACGACCGCTCTGCTGATCCCTTCGTCACCGCCCCTCCCCCAATGCTCCTTTTATTCTCCTTTCCCTCTTGCTTTGATTCCCTGGGAAAAGGAGCAGAGAAAGGAAAATATGAGTTTTTGGGTTTTTATCTCTTTTCAATCTTAAATCGTTTGGTACTTGCCAAATTTTAACTCAAATCATGTAATCTCTCGAGTCCATCTTTGTGTTCTGTAATGCTTGTACTTGTATTCACATATTAATGAAAGAGATAAACCTTGCCGAGAACTCATGCATGTATAGATCCATGCAGAGGTGGAGTGCCTCTTTATTGTAGTTAAACAAGTTTTCCCGACAGGATATCCTGCCGGCACCTTTTTCGTCTGTCGGAGAATCATATCTGTCGGGGAACAGACCGAGGCGCCAGCCCCCCGCTCACTCCCTTTCCATCAAGGGTCACTGCGACCATCCAGGCCGAAGCAGCGTTCGAGCCAAGGATGGTAGCACCCTAGTTTCAAGAGAGCGGCGAGGTTTCTCTATGCACAAATTATAGCTTACAGAACACTAACGGACAACAGGCGAACTTATCTGTTTGGCTTGCCGGGGACCATGGTGTTGTGCAATCTTCTCGTCCCTTGTCAAAGTCAAGTTCACGGCAGGAACCCACAACTCCATGTAGATGAGAATGAATGCAGGATGCAGTCCTATCTATATGCATATGCAAATGCTCATGAAATGTGTATGCAATGATCTGAATGTGCTTGTGCATGCATGCAATCTTAGTTGCCCCCCTACAGCGCTTCTTTATTTTATCTCACACGGGGTCATCGCCCCGGCTTGTACAGGGGGTTACATGCAACTTCAGCAAGGTCATGTACAATGGGTGGCTGCCGGGCTCCGCGCCTTACGGGTAGAACTTACGGAGATGCTGAATATTCTATGAGTTTTGCAACTATGTGCCATCTCCGGTCTCTAGACGGACTGTGCCAGGTCTGGTGACTCGTACCACCCGGTAAGGGCCTTCCCACTTTGGTGATAACTTGTTTGTACCCTTGGCAGACTGAACGCGCCTAAGGACAAGGTCACCTTCCTCAAAATACCGAGCGTGAACCCTGCAGCTATGATAGCGACGCATGGCTTGCTGGTAGCGTGCAGCACGCGTAGCAGCCATGAGACGGTTCTCCTCAAGTAGCACAACATCGTCACGCTGGTGCTGATCTTGTGCTACTTCATCGTAGGCAAGCACTTGAGGAGACCTGTAAATGAGTTCCGTGGGGATAACTGCTTCTGCCCCGTAGACCAGGGAGAAGGGAGTCTGCCCGGTAGCTCGATTAGGTGTCGTTCTGAGGGACCAGAGAACTACCAGCAGCTCCTCGATCCACCGCCTGCCGTGCTTCTGTAGTGTATCAAAAGTTCTTGTCTTGAGTCCATGAAGCACTTCAGCGTTCACCCTCTCAGCTTGTCCGTTGCTCCGGGGGTGTGCCACATAAGCGAATGAGATTTTGCATCCAAGGGTACAAACATATTGCATGAAGGCGTGGCTTGTGAACTGGGTGCCGTTGTCTGTGATGATCCTTGCCGGAACTCCAAAACTGCACACCAATTCTTTCATGAACTTGATAGCTGACTGAGCAGTCACCTTTCTCACAACAGTCACTTCCGGCCACTTTGTAAACTTGTCGATGGCAACGAACAACAATTCAAAGCCCCCGATTGCTCGGGGGAAGGGGCCGAGGATATCGAGCCCCCAGACCGAAAATTTCCATGATAGAGGGATTGTCTAAAGGGCTTGGGCAGGCAGGTGTGTTCTCTTGTAATGGAACTGACAGGTTCACATTTCGTGACGAGCTCACCTTCATCTTGGAGGGCTATGGGCCAATAGAATCCTTGTCGGAATGCTTTCCCAACTAATTCCCTTGATCCAATGTGTGAGCCGTACATTTCTGTGTGAATCTCAGCCAACAGTTCCTTTCCATCCTCTCGGCAAGCACACTTCAATTTCACACCGTTGGCCCTTCTTCTGTACAGAGTGTCATGGACAAACTGATACATACTGGCCCTCCGGACTACTCTTTCAGCTTCATCATGATTGCCAGGGAGTTCTTCGGTTTGGAGGAAGCAGACAATGTGCCTTGCCCAAGTGGGAGCCTAAGGCTCGGCAACAAGGACTAGCGGCACATCCTCGGCTGCGGGAGCACCAGCCTCGTTCGCGGGGTCCATAGGCCCGGCTGGAGGGGGTGGTCCGGCAGGCTGTGAGGAGTTATTTCTGGCAGGGTCTCTGCCGGGGGCGCATGGCTCTGCTGGGATAGGCTTACCGTAGTCCATCTTTCTCCTTTTCCGGGCCATTGTGGCTGGTGATATGGAGGGTTGAGAGAGATGGAGAACAAAAGTTCCTGGTTCCACAGGAAGCTTCTGCGCAGCATACTTTAACAGGTGATCAGCTATGCTGTTTTCCGCATGGGGGGCATGCTCTGTTTGCAGCCCGTCAAAGTGCTCCTCCAATCTCCTTACTTCCTCAACGTATGCTTCCATCAATGGGCTTTGGTAATCCTTGTTTACTTGTCTCACCACAAGTTGTGAATCTCCTCAAATGATTAGCTTCTTAATTCCCAATTTTGTTGCAATCCTGAGCCCGGCAAGGAGTCCTTCATACTCTGCTGTATTGTTGGTGGCTTCTTCCCGGGCAAAGTGCATCTAGACGACGTACTTCAAGTGCTCCCCATAGGGGGCAACAAGAAGCATGCCAGCCCCTGCTCCTTGTAGGAAAAAAAACACCATCAAAATAAATAATCCATTCTTGGGGGGATTCCTTACCGGGGAGAGTTGCCTCTGTCCTTTCCTCATCAGGGGTTGGCGTCCATTCCACAATAAACTCCGCCAATGCCCTGCTCTGAATGCTTGAAGTGCTCTCAAACTTCAAACCAAAGCTGGATAACTCCAAAGCCCATTCCACTATTCTGCTAGTTGCCTTAGGGTTTCGGAGTATCCTTTGCGACAGGAAACGAGTGACAACCATGATCTCATGGGCTTGGAAGTAGTGGCGTAGTTTCCTTGAGGCCATAATGAGACCAAAGATCAACTTTTGCATGCCAGAGTACCTCAATCTAGCCCCCAGTAATAAGGAGCTGACGAAGTACACTGGGCGCTGCACCACTTTCTTCCTTGCCGCGTCCTTGGGGTTGCTCTCGTTGTCGTGCTCACTGCTGTCCTGACCCCTTTCAGACTCTGCCGTGGCCTGGCCACTTTTTGCTTCATCCACCTCTCGCTGCGCTACCAAAGCTGCACTGACCAGTTGATTGGTTGCCGCCAAGTATAACAACAAGGGTTCTTGGGGTCTGGGTGCAACCAAGGTAGGCACAGACGATAGGTAGGCTTTCAACTCTTGCAGAGCTGCATCTGCTTTCAGGGTCCACTTCATAGGTCCTGCCTTCTTCAAAACCTTGAAGAACGGTAGGGCATGCTCGACAGATTTGGAGATGAATCTGCTCAGTGCGGCAACGCATCCCATGAAGCGCCTCACATCCTTAGCTGTCCTTGGCGCTTGGATCTGCTCAATGGCCTTGATCTTGTCAGGGTTGGCTTCGATACCCCGATGGGACACGAAGAACCCAAGTAGCTTGCCGGTGGGAACACCAAACACACACTTCTCCAGATTAAGCTTCAGATTGATCTTGGGCAGATTAGAAAATGTTTCCTCCAAATCCTGGATAAGGGTGGCCTTATCCTTGGTCTTGACCATGATATCACCTATATAGGCTTCTATATTTCTGTGTAATTGTGGCTCAAAACCAATCTAGACTGCTCTAGCAAAAGTGGACCCGACACTCTTTAATCCGAACGGCATGCGGACAAAGCAGTACGTACCACATGGAGTGATGAATGATGTCTTTTCTTCATCTTCCGTGGACATGAAGATCTGATGATATCCTGAGTATGGATCCAAAAAGGAGAGCAAATCACATCCCGAAGTAGAGTCCATGATCTAATCGATGCGTGGCAAGGTAAATGGGTCCTTCGGGCAAGCTCTGTTGAGGTCTGTGAAGTCAATACAAAGCCTCCAGTTCCCATTAGCTTTCCGGACCACTATTGGATTTGCCAACCATGTAGGATGCAGTACTCCTCTGACCAAACCAGCTGCTTCCAACTTCCTGATCTCTTCGGCAATAAACTGCTGCCTCTCCAAGGGCTGCTTCCGTACTTTCTGCTTGACGGGTTGGGCATGTGGGCAGACAGCAAGGTGGTGCTCAATTACCTCCCTGGGAACACCGGGGATATCAGATGGTTGCCAAGCAAACACATCGATATTCGCCCGCAGGAAGGCAATGAGCGTGCTCTCCTATTTGTCATCGAGGGTGGCGCTGATAGTGAAAGTACCATCAACGCCAGCCAGCCCTACCGGGACCTTCTTCACTCGAGGTGCAACAACCTTGGATCTCTTGCTGTTGGAACACTCCAACACATCGTCAGCGGGTGCCGTGCACTCGGAGGGGGCACGCTTCCCGGACTCCTTGCCGGAGGTCCTACAGTCTCTCTTCTTTACTTGGCGGGAACTGCTGCCACCACGGCCTTTGTTGCGACTGCATCCTGATACATCTTGTGCACACAGATAATTGCGTCCTTCTCATCTGACGGGATAGTGAGGACTCCCAGTGGCCCAGGCATTTTCAGGGTGTTGTAAGCATAGTGGGATGCTGCCATGAACTTGACCAGGGCTGGTCGTCCAAGAATCCCATTGTACGACAGGGGGAGATCAACCACATCAAACACAA
Organism: Triticum urartu; assembly: GCF_003073215.2. Taxonomy (NCBI): domain Eukaryota; kingdom Viridiplantae; phylum Streptophyta; class Magnoliopsida; order Poales; family Poaceae; genus Triticum; species Triticum urartu. The sequence goes on from NC_053025.1 coordinate 276,312,720, forward strand.
TCTTCTCAGTCCGAAAGTTCAACTCTCCCCCAAACGTCACCGGCAACGTGATCTTCCCCTTAGGATGACTCCTGCCAGGGTTAACCCCTTGAAACGTGCCGGCGGCCTCTAGCTCCTCTTCTCCTATCTGAAGCTTGTTGATAACTGCTGGGGAAATCAGATTCAACCCGGCCCCGCCATCCACTATCATCTTTGTGACCTTGAGGTTGCAAATTGTCGGGGAGACCAACAACGGCAAGCACCCTACCGTCATGGTGCGGCAAGGGTGATCCTCCTCATCAAAGATGATGGGCGTGCGGGGCCACTTGAGTGGCTTCCGGGCCTCTGGCGCTGGTTCCACAACATTGACCTCTCTTGCCCATCGCTTGAGTCAGCGATGAGAGGTGTGCAAAGATGCACCTCCATCAATGCATAGAGCGTTAGTGGCCTTCTGAAATTCCTGCTCACTAGTTTCCTCTTCATCCCCTCCATCACTGACATCATCACAGGTCTCCTTCTCTTGGCCCCTAGCGGGCCATTCTTGGCTCCGAAAGGGCTTGCCGGGCGATTTGCTTCACCGCCTCGGCCCTTACCGCCAGCAGCATTCTGACCTTTCTCCTTATCGCGCTTATCATACTCTGCCCTCTGTCTCTTGACAAGCTGCTCAACCTGATAACACTCCTGAAGGTCGTGGCCCTTGGTCCGATGGATCTTGCAGTACGACCCATCACCTTTCCCAACTTTTTCCGTGGCAGCGGCCTCTCGGTAGGCAACGCACGCGGTGGCTTCCTTGCCGGGGGTCTCAGCCTTGGCCTTCTTGCTGGTACTAGGTGTGCCTGAACCTTCCACAGTCATCACTGACTTATCTCTTGGCTTCTTACTATGCTTCTTGCCCTTCCTCTGACTGGTTGATTCATCCTCATCCTCTGAATCAACATTAATGCAATCTTCCTCTCAGGGCAGCTTCCTTCCTTCTTCCATCCGGGCACATTTATCCACTAGTGTATATAGTTCTTTCATAGTCTTGGGCAACCGCATGTTCATTTTGGAACGAATGCGGCGGTTGCGCACATTAGACTAGAAAGCTGCTATAACAGCTGCCGGATGGATATTTGGAATATTTCTATGAACTCTACTGAATCTCTGCAAATACTTACGGAGGGTTTCTCCTTCCTTCTGCTGGAGAAGCTGCAGGTCGCTGGGCCTACCGGGCTCTTGGTGGCCACCGGTGAAGGCACCGATGAACTCATGGCACAGGTCTGCCCATGACGAAATGGAGTTCTCCGGCAGGTGCATCAACCAAGACCTCACATTGGACTTGAGGGCCAAAGGGAAGTAGTTGGCGAACACCTTCTCATCTCTTCCCTCGACAGCCTGAACAGCGTTGGTGTAGATGCTTAGGAACTCTGCCGGGTTCAGCCTCCCATCGTACTTCTCAGGTATCCCTGGCTTGAACGTGCGAACGAATGGCCAACGGACTTTCCGCATCTCCCGTGTAAAGGCAGGGCAGCCAACCTCGAAGGGTAGGCACCCGCCAACACCGAGCGCAGGCTCGTCGACGTTGAGGCTGTCGCACCCGTCGGCCTGGCAGGGATCGTTGCAGCGCCGTTCGGCGACGACGCACGTGTCCTCCCGTTACCTGTCTTCCGGGGTTCGATGTTGGCCTGGACGTGCTCGAGGGTCAGAAGAGGCCATCGAGGCGTCGTCGGGGTCTTGATTCTTCCGCGTCCTCGCCGGCTGCCGTGGTAGGGACTGAACCATGGGGACGCCCCCCTTCGTACGGCTACTGGCGCGGGCGGTGGCTGTTGCTTGGGGAGGTTGCAGTGGGCTAGCTCGCCATGAGCCCCCAGCTTCGGCAAAACCGATCGGGCTTTCGATGGTGGTGCGCCACTCATCCATCTGCTTGGCTACTGGTGGGAGCCTTAGTAATAACTGAGCTCGCGCCATGGCCTCCGTGGCCGTGTGATACGTCTCCGTCGTATCTACTTTTCCAAACACATTTGCCCTTTGGACTCTAACTTGCATGATTTGAATGGAACTAACCCGGACTGATGCTATCTTCAGCAGAATTGCCATGGTGTTATTTTTGTGTAGAAATAAAAGTTCTCGGAATGACCTGAAAATCAACGGAGATTATTTTGGAATATGTAAAAAATACTGGAAGAAGAATCCACGTCAGGAGGCCCACACCCTGTCCACGAGGGTGGGGGCGCGCCTACCCCCTGGGCGCGCCCCCTGCCTCGTGGGCCCCCTGATGATCCACCGACGTCCACCTTGACTCCATATATTCACTTTCGGGAAGAAAAAAATCAAAGAGAAGGATTCATTGCATTTTACGATACGGAGCCGCCGCCAAGCCCTAAACTCTCTCAGGAGGACTGATCTGGAGTCCGTTCGGGGCTCCGTAGAGGGGAATCCATCGCCATCGCCATCATCGACCTTCCTCCATCACCAATTTCATGATGCTCACCGCCATGCGTGAGTAATAACATCGTAGGCTTACTGGACGGTGATGGGTTGGATGAGATTTATCATGTAATCGAGTTAGTTTTGTTAGGGTTTGATCCCTAGTATCCACTATGTTCTGAGATTGATGTTGCTATGACTTTGCTATGCTTAATGCTTGTCACTAGGGCCCGAGTGCCATGATTTCAGATCTGAGCCTATTATGTTTTCATGAATATATGTGAATTCTTGATCCTATCTTGCAAGTCTATAGTCACCTATTATGTGTTATGATCCATTAACCCCGAAGTGACAATAATCGGGATACTTACCGGTGATGACCGTAGTTTGAGGAGCTCATGTATTCACTATGTGTTAATGCTTTGGTCCGGTACTCTATTAAAAGGAGGCCTTAATATCCCTTAGTTTCCAATAGGACCCTGCTGCCACGGGAGGGTAGGACAAAATATGTCATGCAAGTTCTTCTCCATAAGCACGTATGACTATATTCGAAATACATGCCTACATTACATTGATGAACTGGAGCTAGTTCTGTGTCACCCTATGTTGTAACTGTTGCATGATTGACCGCATCCACATAATTCTCCATCACCGATTCAATGCCTATGAGCTTTTTATATATTGTTCTTCGCTTATTTACTTTTCCATTGCTACTGTTACAATCACTATAAAACCAAAACTGCTACCGTTACTTTTACCACTGTTACCACTACTATCATATTACTTTGCTACTAAATACTTCGCTACAGATATTAAGTTTCCAGGTGTGGTTGAATTGACAACTTAGCTGCTAATACTTTAGAATATTCTTTGGCTCCCCTTGTGTCAAATCAATAAATTTGGGTTGAATACTCTACCCTCGAAAACTATTGCGATCCCCTATACTTGTGGGTTATCAAGACTATTTTATGGCACCGTTGTCGGGGAGCATAGCCCTATTCTTTGAGTCACTTGGGATTTATATCTGCTGGTCACTACAAAGAACTTGAAAGATCAAAGAACCAAGATTTTTCCCTCAACTACGAGGGGAGGTAAGGAACTGCCATCTAGCTCTGCACTTGATTCACCTTCTGTTTTGAGTAAACTTGCGACACCTACACCTGCTATTTATTCTGATATGTTGCATATTATTGATGATGCCACTTCTGCTTTGCATGATACTTATGATGAAACTACTTCTATGCTTGATAATACTGTGCCACTAGGTGAACTTCTTGATGAAAACTTGCTAGGGTTAGAGAGAATGAAATTACTGAAACTGATAATATTGATGAAAGTGACGATGAAGATTCTCCCCCTAGATATGAATTGCCTGTTGTGCCCGAGGGTTATGTTATGGATGAAGAAACTGCTAGAGACTTAGCTTGCAATGATAGATCTGATCTTAAGAAATTATTAGCTAAGCTCAAAGAAAAGTCTTTGAATGCTAGAATGAAATATGACCCTGCTTTTGCTACTTCACCTATCTCTATTACTGATAAGGATTATGATTTCTCTGTCGATCCTGAGTTAATTACTTTGGTTGAATCTGATCCTTTTTATGGCTATGAATCTGAAACTGTTGTGGCACATTTTACTAAATTAAATGATATAGCCACCCTATTTACAGATGATGAGAAAACTCGCTATTACTTTATCCTTAAGTTGTTTCCATTCTCATTAAAGGGTGATGCTAAGACATGGTTTAATTCTCTTGATCCTGGTTGTGTGCATAGTCCCCAGGATATGATTTATTACTTCTCTGCTAAATATTTCCCCGCTCATAAGAAACAAACTGCCTTAAGGGAAATATATAATTTTGTGCAAATTAAAGAAGAGAGTCTCCCACAAGCTTGGGGGAGGCTTCTCCAATTACTTAATGCTTTTCCTAATCATCCTCTCAAGAAAAATGAAATACTTGATATCTTTTATAATGGACTAACCGATGCTTCCAGAGACTACCTGGATAGTTGCGCTAGTTGTGTTTTCAGGGAAAGAACTGTTGATCAAGCTGAATTGTTATTGAATAATATGTTGACTAATGAAAATAATTGGACACTTCCTAAACCAACTCCTAAGCCAACTCTTAAGAAAAGGGGTATGCTATTTCTCAGTCCTGAAGATATGCAAGAGGCAAAAAAATCTATGAAAGAAAAAGGTTTTAAAGCTGAAGATGTTAAGCATTTACCGCCTATTAAAGAAATACATGGTCTTGATAACCTGACACTGGTATTAAAGGTAAATTCTCTCTATAGATTTGATAAATGTGAAATTCCATTTACTAAGTTTGCTAGCCAATGCTTGGATGAGTTTGATGACTTTATGGTCAAACAAGAAAATTTCAATGCTTATGTTGGAAGACAATTGAAACACAATGCTGATATGCTTGAACACTTGAGTGATTATATGTCTAGAGTTAAAGGTGAACTTAAACTTATTAGTACACATGCTTCTATGGTTACCACTCAAGTAGAACAAGTACTTAAAGCTCAGAATGATTTGCTCAATGAATTAAATAATAAGAAAAATGATAATGCTATTATAGTTATGACTAGAGGGGGTAAAATGACTCAGGAACCTTTGTATCCTAAGGGCCACCCAAAGAGAATTGAGCAAGATTCTCAGAGAACTAATATTGATGCACCTAGTCCTTCTAAGAAGAAGAAAAATAAAAATGATAGGACTTTGCATGCTTCTAGTGAACCTGTTGTTGACACACCTGAGAATCCCAATGATATTTCTATTTCTGATGCTGAAACACAATGTGGTAATGAACATGAACCTAGTGATAATGTTAATGATGATGTTCATATTGATGCTAGAGATTGAACCTGCTGTTGATCTTGATAACCCACAATCAAAGAATCAGCATTATGATAAGAGAGACTTCGTTGCTAGGAAACACGATAAAGAAAGAGAACCATGGGTTCAGAAACCCATGCCTTTTCCTCCTAAACCATCCAAGAAAAAGGATGATGAGGATTTTGAGCGCTTTGCTGAAATGATTAGACCTATCTTTTTGCGTATGCGTTTGACTGATATGCTTAAAATGAACCCTTATGCTAAATACATGAAGGAAATTGTTACTAATAAAACAAAGATACCGGAAGCTGAAACTTCCACCATGCTTGCTAATTATACTTTGAAGGGTGGAATACCAAAGAAACTTGGAGATCCCGGAGTACCAACTATACCATGCTCTATTAAAAGAAACTATGTTAAAACTACTTTATGTGATCTTGGAGCCGGTGTTCGTGTTATGCCTCTCTCTTTATATCGTAGACTTGATTTGAATAAGTTGACACCTACTGAAATATCTTTGCAAATGGCTGATAAATCAATTGCTATACCTGTCGGTATTTGTGAGGATGTGCCTGTGGTGGTTGCAAACGTTACTATTTCAACGGGCTTTGTTATTCTTGATATTCCCAAGGACGATAGTATGTCTATTATTCTTGGAAGACCCTTTTTGAATACTGCAGGGGCTGTTATTGATTGCAACAAAGGCAATGCCACTTTTCATGTTAATGGTAATGAGCATACGGTGCACTTTCCGAGGAAACAACCCCAAGTCCATAGTATCCATTCTATTGGAAAAATTTCAATAATCACTATTGGAGGTTTCAAATTTCCTCTTCCTACTGTCAAGAAGAAATATGATATTCTTATTGTTGGGGATGTGCATATCCCCGTTGAGGTAACCTAGTGTTATTTGAAATTTCTCCGGTTTCATGTTATTCGAAATGAGTTTGTTAACAAGACCTGATCAACCTTGTTAGTGGATTCCTTTTGATGAGCATGAGATGGATGAAGTTAGAAAGCACAACTCTCTGTACCCTCTTTTTACTTTCTGTTATTTATATTAAATAAAGCAAAAATAGTATTTTCCATCTGTTTTCCGAATTACTCATGCAATAAAAAATACCCCAAAAATAAAAGTTCTCCAAATGCCCTGAAAATTAAATATTATTTTTTAGAATATTTGAGAATATCTGGCACTGAGGACACAACAGGGGGAGCAGCCACATGCCCACGAGGTTCCCCCTGCCTCGTGGACCCCACGTGGGTCCTCTCCACTTATCCTTGCACCCACACACTTCGTCTTGCTCCAGAAAAAATCACTAGCCAGCTCAAGCCCGAGTTCTTGCTCATCTTGCTGCCATTTTGATCTCCTTGCTCAAAGCTCCTCTCACAAAACTGCCTTGGGGGATTGTTCTTTGGTATGTGACTCCTCCAATGGTCCAATTAGTTTTTGTTCTAGTTATTTATTTATTGAAATTATTTTCTGCTTAGGTGACCTTGTTCTTGAGCTTGCATGTCAAATTTATGTGGTCAAAAGTAGTTTTAATGCATGATATAGCCTCTAGGCACTTGTAGGAGTAGTTGCTATCAATTTTGTTGAGTTTGGTTCATTTTTATTTTGAGTCACTAAAAGTTTCGGAAATTTTTCAGAGGAAGAAATATGTTTAGGAAAATGTAACAAGGTGGTTCCTCAAGGAAGCAAGGACCCAGACCCACAATACGCGATCCGGACAAAGAACTACCAAGGGAGGCTCAAGTGCGGCCTTGTGAATGGCCGTCAGAGGACTTCATGGTTCGAGCAGGAATCAAGGAGGAATTTGACGCATATGTGCGTAATGCTGATCTTGAGAGCTTCGAGGCAGATAAGTGCCGTCAGTACTACTACCTCACTGATTCCTTTGTGAGAAGGTTTGAATTTACATACATCATCACGCAATTCTCAAACTGTCATGTTTGACCTTTATGATAAATCTTATACCATGGACTTAGAAGATTTTAATACTGCTTGTAAACTCCCATAGTGGGGTAATGTTAGTGAACCTCGTAAATCCGAATATAAAGATTTTCTCGCTAGTATCACTGTGGGGGAATCTAGGGAAATCACGCAAGCTACCATATGGAGCATTCATTTTCCTGCTATACATTATTTTGCTCTCTTTATAGGTAGATGAATAAATGGTAAGGATGAGGCATGCCACATGTGTGTTCCAGATCTTAGTGTTCTCAAGAGTGTTGTATTAGGAGATAGACAATATAACTTGGGGGCCATTGTTGCACGTAGGATGCATAATAACAAAATTAATGGAGATTTCTTTGGTGGAATTTATGCAACCCGTTTAGCTGATTTTCTTGAGATACCCATATGTGGATATGATATTGAGTTGCCTCCTGCTTATTTAGATTATGATGCTATGGTTCGTCATCAGTTCGTTGAGAGGAACAATCAGTCCCTCCAGTACGGACTAATCTTTGACAGATGACACACCTATCATGTCGCTCTCCCTGCTCCTGCTTTCTTTGACTTTCAGGCAAAAAGGAGATATGTTATAACTAGGGAGGAGGCGGATGAGTACGAGAGGAGGACGGAGGCAGCTCGCCTCAAGGCTGCAGCACTTCAGGCAGTAGCTGATGCATCTCAGTACGAACCCAGCTTCAACTTCGGATATCCACCAGGCCATCCATGGGCATAGACCAACTTAGGCCAAAAGCCTTAGCTTGGGGGAGTACATATCTCCCACCGACATTACATTCATGTTCACACACTCATGCCAGTTGTTGGTGCTCATACTTTTTCATTGTATCATCCATGCTAGTTTATTTTCATTTTCTCGCTTTCTCTTGTGTGTTTGAAAAACCTTCAGAAAAACCCAAAAAATTAGTTGTAGCTTTTAGTTAGTTTAGTTTCCATGCCTGTAGTAGTAGTAATTAAAAAGAAAACCCAAAAAGATTTCTCGTTCTTCTTTTGCTTGTTGGGAGCTTTCCCGTGTAAATTGTTTTGTTTCTTTTCTTTCCTTTGGGGGTCGAGAGGAGAAGACCATAATGAAAATGTTGAGTGGCTCTTATATGTATTATTGTTGATCTAACAAAGAGCCCATATTACCTTGTCTTCTCCCATGTATTGAATGCTTGCAGGTTCCAACTTAGTCCAATGCACGTGCACTATTATTATTATCCACACTATTCGGCCGTGCAAGTGAAAGGAAATAATGATGATATATGATGAACTATTTGAGATGAGAAAAGCTGGTATGAACTCGACCTCTCTTATTTTTGTAAATATGATTAGTTCATCATTCCTGATTCAGCCTATTATGAATGAAACATGTTTGCAATGACAATTAGAGATTATAGTTGCTTATGCCATGCTTAATTAGCTAGGAGTTTATAATGGTTTACCTTGCGTGCCAACATGCTATTAAAATGGTTGTGATGTGGTATGATAGGGTGGTATCCTCCTTTGAACGATTCAAATGGCTTGACTTGGCACATGTTCACGCATGTAGTTGAAACAAAATCAACATAGCCTCTATGATATTTATGTTCATGGTGAATTATATCCTACTCATGCTTGCATTCGGTGTTGATTAATTTTAATGCATGTTCATGACTGTTGTCGCTCTCTAGCTGGTCGCTTCGCAGTCTCTTTCTAGCCTTCACTTGTACTAAGCGGGAATACTGCTTGTGCATCCAATTCCATAAACCCCAAAGTTATTCCATATGAGTCCACCATACCTACCTATATACAGTATCTACCTGCCGTTCCAAGTAAATTTGTATGTGCCAAACTCTAAACCTTCAAATAAACATTCTGTTTTGTATGCTCGAATAGCTCATGTATCAACTAGGGTTGTTTGTATCCTCCATGCTAGGCTGGTTATTCTCAAGAGGAGTGGACTCCGCTCCTCACTCACAAGAAAATGGCTAGTCACTGGGATGCCCAGTCCCATGCTCAAATCAAATCCAAATAATTGCAAACAAAACTCCCCCAGGACTGTTGTTAGTTGGAGGCACCCGTTGTTTCGGCAAGCCATGGAATGATGCTTGTTGGTGGTGGGGGAGTATAAACTTTACCATTCTGCTTGGGAATCGCCTATAATGTGTGTAGCATGGAAGATATCGAGATCTCTCGGTTTCTATGCTGACAATGGAAGTATACCACTCAAAATATTATTCATCTCTATTTCAAAATTGAGCTTTGGCACCTCTACAAATCCCTGCTTCCCTCTGCGAAGGGCCTATCTATTTACTTTTATGTTGAGTCATCATCCTCTTATTAAAAAGCACCAGTTGGAGAGCGCCGCTGTCATTTGCATGTATTACTTTTAGTTTGCATTGAGTATGACTTGACTGGGTCTCTTTTACCATGAATTACAATGTCTAGTCAGTCCTTGATCTTTAAAGGTGCTCTGCATTTATGTTTTGCGGTCTCAAAAAGGGCTAGCGAGATACCATCTTGTTATATCATCTTATGATTGTTTTGATAAAGTGTTGTCATCCGAGATTTATTATTATTGCTCGCTAGTTGATTATGTCATTGATATGAGTAAACATGAGACCTAAATGTTATTGTGAATATGGTTAGTTCATAATCTTTGCTGAAAACTTGAATGCTGGCTTTACATATTTACAACAACAAGAGCAAACAGAGTTTGTAAAAGTTTTTCTTTATCACTTTCAGTTTATCAACTGAATTGCTTGAGGACAAGCAAAGCTTTAAGCTTGGGGGAATTGATACGTCTGATACGTCCATTTTGCATCATGCTTTTATATCGATATTTATTGCATTATGGGCTGTTATTACACATTATGTCACAATACTTATGCCTATTCTCTCTTATTTTACAAGGTTTACATAAATAGGGAGAATGCCGATAGCTGGGATTCTGGGCTTGAAAAGGAGCAAATATTAGAGACCTATTCTGCACAGCTCCAAAAGTCCTGAAACTTCACGGAAGACGTTTTTAGAATATATAAAAAATACTGAGTGCAAGAAGTTCACCAGGGGGGCCACACCCTGCCCACGAGGGTGGGGGGCGTGCCCTACCCACCTGGGCGCGCCCCTACCTTGTGGGCCCCCTAGTGGCCCTTCAATGTCCATCTTCTGTTATATGAAGTCTTTCGATGAGGAAAAAATCATAAGCCATCTCCTCGGACGAAACTCCGCCGCCACGAGGCGGAACCTTAGAGAAACTAATCTAGGGCTCCGGCAGAGCTTTTCTACCGGGGAAACTTCCCTCAGGGAGGGGGAAATCATCGCCATCATCATCACCAACGCTCCTCTCATCGGGAGAGGGCAATCTCCATCAACATCTTCATCAGCACCATCTCCTCTCAAAACCCTAGTTCATCTCTTGTATCCAATTCTTGTCTGCAAGTCCGGGATTGGTGCTAGTAGGTTGCTAGTAGTGTTAATTACTCCATGTAGTTGATGCTAGTTGGTTTAATTGGTGGAAGATCATATGTTCAGATCCTATATGCATATTAATACCCTTTTGAGTATGAACATGAATATGCTTTGTGAGTAGTTACGTTTGTTCCTGAGGACATGGGAGAAGTCTTGCTATTAGTAGTCATGTGAATTTGGTATTCGTTCGATATTTTGATGAGATATATGTTATCTCTCCTCTAGTGGTGTTATGTGAACGTCGACTACATAACACTTCACCATGATTTGGGCCTAGAGTGACAGAAGCTTAAACCCTAGTTTATGCGTTGCTTCATAAGGGGCTGATTTGGATCCATATGTTTCATGCTCTGGTTAGGTTTACCTTAATACTTTTGTTGTAGTTGCGGATGCTTGCAATAGAGGTTAATCATAAGTGGGATGCTTGTCCAAGTAAGGACAGTACCCAAGCACCGGTCCACCCACATACCAAATTATCAAAGTACCGAACGCGAATCATACGAACGTGATGAAAACTAGCTTGACGATATTCCCATGTGTCCTCAGGAGCGCTTTTCTCTATATAAGAGTTTGTCCAGGCTCGTCCTTTGCTACAAAAAGGATTGGGCCACCTTGCTTCACTTTATTTACTTTTGTTACTTGTTGCTCGTTACAAATTATCCTATCACAAAACTATCTGTTACCACTTATTTCAGTACTTGCAGAGAATACCTTGCTGGAAACCGCTTATCATTTCCTTCTGCTCCTCGTTGGGTTCGACACTCTTACTTATCGAAAGGACTATGATAGATCCCCTATACTTGTGGGTCATCGTGACTCTTTTCTGGCGCCATTGCCGGGGAGTGAAGCGCCTTTGGTAGGTGGAATTTGGTAAGGAAAAATTTATATAGTGTGCTGAAATTTACTGTCACTTGTTCCTGTGGAAAGTAATCCTCTGAGGGGCTTGTTCGGGGTATCTTCAGCCCAACTAGTAGAGCAAAGAGTTGCTCCTCAACCTTCTGAACCTACTGAAAATGAAAATGTCTTCTTTGAAATTCCTTCGGGTATGATAGAAAAACTGCTACCTAATCCTTTTGTAGGACATGGAACAAAGCATCCTGATGAGCATCTAATATATGTGGATGAAGTTTTTGGATTATTTAAGCTCGCAGGTGCACCCCGGGGTGTTGTTAAGAAGAAGGTATCCCCTTTATCTTTGAAGGGATATGCATCGACATGGTATAGGCTATGTGATGATACGGGGTCATGGAACTACAAACGATTGAAATTGGAATTTCATCAGAAGTTTTATCCTATGCATCTTGTTCATCGTGATCGCAATTATATATATAATTTTTAGCCTCGCGAAGGAGAAAGCATTGCTCAAGCTTGGGGGAGGCTTAAATCAATGTTATATTCATGCCCCAATCATGAGCTCTCAAGAGAAATGATTATTCAAATTTTTTATGCTCGACTTTCTGATAGCAATCGCACCATGCTTGATACTTCTTGTGCCGGCTCTTTTATGATGAAGACTATTGAATTCAAATGGGATTTATTGGAAAGAATTAAACGCAACTCTGAAGATTGGGACCTCGACAAAGGTAAGGAGTCAGGTATGACACCTAGGTTTGATTGTGTTAAATCTTTTATGGAGACCGATGTTTTTCGTAAGTTTAGCACTAAATATGGACTTGACTCTGAAATAGTAGCTTCTTTCTGTGAATCTTTTGCTACTTATGTTGATCTCCCCAAGGAGAAGTGGTTTAAATATCATCCTCCCATAGAAGTAAAAGTAGATGCACCTATTAAAGTTGTAGAAAAGACTATCATTTATAATTATCCTATTGTTCCTACTTCTTATGTTGAGAAACCACCTTTCCCTGTCAGAATAAAGGATCATGCTAAAGCTTCAACTATGGTTCGTAAAAGCAGTATTAAAATTTATACACCTTCTGAGCAAATTAAAGTTGAACCTGATATTACTATTGTTAAAGATCTCTTGCTGATAATATTGATGGGAATGTTATTTATTTCCTTGATGAGACTTCTAGAATTGCTAAACCTTGTGCTAAAGGTAAAAACAGACCTGTGGTAGGCATGCCTGTTATTTCTGTTAAAATAGGAGATCATTATTATCATGGCTTATGTGATATGGGTGCTAGTGCTAGTGCAATACCTTACGCCTTATACAAAGAAATTATGCATGATATTGCATCTGCTGAGATAGAAGATATTGATGTCACAATTAAACTTGCCAATAGAGATACTATTTCACCAAAAGAAAGATGCTAAACCTAGACTTATTAGATGGGTTCTCTTGCTACAAGAATTTGACCTACATATTGTTGATAGAAAGGGAGCTGAGAACCCCGTTGCAGACAACTTGTCTAGGTTAGAAAATGTGCTTGATGACCCACTTCCTATTGATGATAGCATTCCTGATGAGCAATTAAATGTCATAAATGCTTCTCATACTGCTCCATGGTATGCTGATTATGCTAATTATGTTGTTGCTAAGTTTATACCACCTAGTTTCACATACCAGCAAAAGAAAAAGTTCTTCTATGATTTGAGGCATTACTTTTGGGATGACCCACATCTTTATAAAGAAGGAGTAGATGGTGTTATTAGACGTTGTGTACCTGAGCATGAATAGGAACAGATCCTACGCAAGTGTCACTCCGAAGCTTATGGAGGACACCATGCTGGAGATAGAACTGCACATAAGGTATTGCAATCTGGTTTTTATTGGCCTACTCTCTTCAAGGATGCTCGTAAGTTTGTCATATCTTGTGATGAATGTCAAAGAATTTGTAATATTAGTAGACATCAAGAAATGCCTATGAACTATTCACTCGTTATTGAACCATTTGATGTTTGGGGCTTTGACTATATGGGACATTTTCCTTCCTCTAATGGATATACAAATATTTTAGTTGCTGTTGATTACGTTACTAAGTGGGTAGAAGCTATTCCAACTAGTAGTGCTGATCATAACACTTCTATTAAAATGCTTAAAAAAGTTATTTTTCCAAGATTTGGAGTCCCTGGATATTTAATGACTGATGGTGGTTCACATTTTATTCATGGTGCTTTCCGTAAAATGCTTGCTAAGTATGATGTTAATCATAGAATTGCACCCCCTTATCACCCTCAGTCTAGTGGTCAAGTAGAATTGAGTAATAGAGAGCTCAAATTAATTTTGCAAAAGACTGTTAATAGATCTAGAAAGAATTGGTCCAAGAAATTTGATGATGCATTATGGGCCTATAGAACTGCATATAAAAATCCTATGGGTATGTCTCCGTATAAAATGGTTTATGGAAAAGCATGTCACTTACCTCTCGAACTAGAACACAAGGCATATTGGGCTATTAAAGAACTCAATTATGATTTTAAACTTGCCAGTGAGAAGAGGTTATTTGATATTAGCTCACTCAATGAATGGAGAACCCAGGCCTATGAAAATGCCAAGTTGTTTTAAGAAAAAGTTAAAAGATGGCATGATAAAAGGATACAAAAGCGTGAGTTTAATGTAGGTGATTATGTATTGCTATACAACTCTCGTTTAAGATTTTTTGCAGGAAAACTTCTCTCTAAATGGGAAGGTCCTTACGTTATCGAGGAGGTCTATCATTCCGGTGCCATAAAAATCAACAACTTCGAAGGCACAAATCCGAAGGTGGTGAACGGTCAAAGAATCAAACATTATATCTCTGGTAATCCCATAAATGTTGAAACCAATGTTATCGAAACCGTAACCCCGGAGGAATACATAAGGGACACTTTCCGAAACGTTTCTGACTCCGAAAAGGAATATGTATGTGGTACAGTAAGTAAACCGACTCCAAAACAGTATTTAAGGCAATATTTCTCCGTTTTGGAATATTTAGAAAAATAGAAAATAAGAAGCAATCCGGGAAGGACACGAGGCCTCCACGAGGGTGGAGGGCACGCCCTACCCTACTAGGCGCGCCCCCTACCTCGTGGGCACCTCGTGCGCTCTCCGGACTCCGTTTTCTTACATGTTACGTATTTTGGTTGGTAAAAATTCATTATATAATTTCCTGGAGGTTTTGACTCTCGTATCATGCAAATATCTCTTGTATTTGTTTTGAGCTGTCCTGCTGCGGACAGAGCAACATGTCGTCCTAGGATTAGGAAGGAGAAAGCTATGTGGCTGATTACCTTGCAGATCCTAAGGTCTATGGGGATGTGGAGCATTGTGGTTGGACTACGGAAAAAGAAGAGGACTATGAACCCAAGGGAAAGGAGGAGACGAGCTCAGATGAAGATGAAGTCCCACTACCTCAACCTGGGGACATGCATGTGGAGTTCAAAAAGTCAAGCCTCCCGGATAGAGTAAAGAAACCTAAGATCGAGTTTATCCCTTTTCGCCTCTTGGAGGAAAACAGGTAGGAACTATGCAAAAAGATATTGAGCCTGGAACAGGAGATCGAGGACCTAAGGGACCAAAATTCTGTCCTCAAGTGCAAATTAAGGAACAAGCCTACGCCATCAACAAAACCATCACCTTCTTCACCAACAAATAAGAATTGAGTACCTGGTATGGGCCTCATGTCCTTCCCGGACTGCTTCTTATTTTTCTATTTTTCTAAATATTCCAAAATGGAGAAATATTGCCTTAAAACTGTTTTGGAGTCGGTTTACTTACCGTACCACATACCTATTCCTTTTCGGAGTTTGAAACGTTCCGGAAAGTGTCCCTTATGTATTCCTCCAGGGTTACGGTTTCAATAACATTGGTTTCAACATTTATGGGATTACTAGAGATATAATGTTTGATTCTTTGATCGTTCACCACCTTCGGATTTGTGCCTTGGAAGTTGTCGATTTTTATGGCATCGGAACGATAGACCTCCTCGATAACGTAAGGACCTTCCCATTTAGAGAGAAGTTTTCCTGCAAAAAATCTTAAACAAGAGTTGTATAGCAATACATAATCACCTACATTAAACTCACGCTTTTGTATCCTTTTATCATGCCATCTTTTAACTTTTTCTTTAAACAACTTGGAATTTTAGTAGGCTTGGGTTCTCCATTCATCGAGGTAGCTAATATCAAATAACCTCTTCTCACCGGCAAGTTTAAAATCATAATTGAGCTCTTTAATAGCCCAATATGCCTTGTGTTCTAGTTCGAGAGGTAAGTGACATGCTTTTCCATAAACCATTTTATACGGAGACATACCCATAGGATTTTTATATGCAGTTCTATAGGCCCATAATGCATCATCAAGTTTCTTGGACCAATTCTTTCTAGATCTATTAACAGTCTTTTGCAAAATTAATTTGAGCTCTCTATTACTCAATTCTACTTGACCACTAGACTGAGGGTGATAAGGGGATGCAATTCTATGATTAACATCATACTTAGCAAGCATTTTACGGAAAGCACCATGAATAAAATGTGAAACTCCATCAATCATTAAATATCTAGGGACTCCAAATCTTGGAAAAATAACTTCTTTAAGCATTTTAATAGAAGTGTTATGATCAGCACTACTAGTTGGAATAGCTTCTAGCCACTTAGTAACGTAATCAACAACAACTAAAATATGTGTATATCCATTAGAGGAAGGAAAAGGTCCCATATAGTCAAAGTCCCAAACATCAAATGGTTCAATAACGAGTGAATAGTTCATAGGCATTTCTTGACGTCTACTAATATTACCAATTCTTTGACATTCATCACAAGATAAGACAAACTTACGGGCATCCTTGAAGAGAGTAGGCCAATAAAAACCAGATTGCAATACCTTATGTGCAGTTCTATCTCCAGCATGGTGTCCTCCATAAGCTTCGGAGTGACACTTGCGTAGGATCTATTCCTGTTCATGCTCAGGTACACAACGTCTAATAACACCACCTACTCCTTTATAAAGATGTGGGTCATCCCAAAAGTAATGCCTCAAATCATAGAAGAACTTTTTCTTGTGCTGGTATGTGAAACTAGGTGGTATAAACTTAGAAACAATGTAATTAGCATAATCACCATACCATGGAGCAGTATGAGAAGCATTTATGACACTTAATTGCTCATTAGGAAAGCTATCATCAAAAGGAAGTGGGTCATCAAGCACATTTTCTAACCTAGACAAGTTGTCTGCAACATGGTTCTCATCTCCCTTTCTATCAACAATATGTAAGTCAAATTCTTGTAGCAAGAGAACCCATCTAATAAGTCTAGGTTTAGAATCTTTATTTTCCATAAGATATTTAATAGCAGCATGATCAGTGTGAATAGTTACTTTAGAATCAACAATATAAGGTCTGAACTTATCACAAGCAAATACAACTGCTAAGAATTCTTTTTCAGTAGTAGCATAATTTCTTTGAGCATTGTCTAGGATTTTACTAGAATATTGAATAGCGTTTAATTTCTTATCAACTCTTTGCCCTAGAATAGCACCTACAACATAATCACTAGCATCACACATAATTTCAAAGGGTAAATTCCAATCAGGTGGCTAAACAATAGGTGCAGAGATCAATGCTTTCTTAAGTATTTCAAATGTTTCTACACAATCATCATCAAAAACAAATGGTATATCTTTTTGTAATAAATTAGTCAGAGGCCGAGAAATTTTTGACAAGTCCTTAATGAACCTCCTATAAAATCCGGCGTGACCAAGGAAACTTCTTATACCTTTGATGTCCTTGGGGCATGGCATCTTTTCAATAGCATCAACCTTGGCTTTATCAACTTCAATACCTCTTTCAGAAACTTTATGCCCCAAGACAATACCTTCATTAACCATGAAGCGACACTTTTCCCAATTCAAGACAAGATTAGTTTCTTCACATCTCTGCAAAACTCGATCAAGGTTGCTCAAGCAATCATCAAAAGAAGATCCATAGATGGAGAAATCGTCCATGAAAACCTCACAAATCTTTTCACAAAAGTTAGAGAATATAGCCATCATGCATCTTTGAAAGGTAGCAGGTGCATTACATAAACCAAAAGGCATACGTCTATAAGAAAAAGTACCAAAAGGGCAAATAAAAGTAGTCTTTGATTGATCTTTGGCTGACAGAGGTATTTGAGAGAAACCAGAATAACCATCTAGAAAGCAAAAATGTGTATGTTTGGATAATCTTTCTAGCATTTGATCGATAAAAGGTAAGGGGTAATGATCCTTTTTAGTGGCCTTATTTAATTTGCGGAAATCAATTACCATCCTATAACCTGTAATAATTCTTTGAGGAATCAGTTCATCTTTATCTTTGGGAACGACAGTAATACCTCCCTTCTTAGGGACACAATGGACAGGACTTACCCACTGACTATCAGCAACGGGATAAATTATACCTGCCTCAAGGAGCTTTAGTATTTCCTTTCTTACCACTTCCTTCATTTTTAGGATTCAGCCGTCGTTGATGATCACGAACTGGTTTAGCATCTTCTTCCAAATTTATTTTATGTTGACATAGAGTGGGACTAATGCCCTTAAGATCATCAAGAGTATACCCAATAGTAGCACGGTGCTTCTTCAGAGTTTTCAATAATCTCTCTTCCTCATGCTCTGAAAGGTCAGCACTAATAATAACAGGATATATCTTTTTCTCATCAAGATAAGCATATTTAAGAGTATCAGGCAATGGTTTAAGCTCAAACACGGGATCACCCTTGGGGTGGAGGAGGATCCCCTAGGATTTCAACAGGCAAATTGTGTTTTAGAATGGGTCTCTATTTAAAGAATACTTCATCTATTTCCCTTCTTTCATTCATAAACATATCATTTTCATGGTCTAGCAAATATTGTTCTAAAGGATCACTAGGAGGTACGGCAATAGAAGCAAGACCAATAATTTCATCATTACTAGGTAATTCTTTTCACGGTGTTGTCTACTAAATTTAGAGAAATTAAATTCATGAGACATATCATCTAAACCGATGATAACAACATCGTTTTTGCAATCTATCTTAGCATTAACAGTGTTTAAGAAGGGTCTACCAAATATAATGGGACAAAAGCTATCTTGTGGGGAACCAAGAACAAGACATCAGCAGGATATTTAGTTTTCCCACACAAGACTTCAACATCTCTAACAATTTCCATTGGTGAAATAGTATCTCTATTGGCAAGCTTAATTGTGACATCAATATCTTCTATCTCAGCAGGTGCAATATCATGCATAAATTCTTTGTATAAGGCGTAAGGTATTGCACTAGCACTAGCACCCATATCACATAAGCCATGATAACAGTGATCTCCTATTTTAACAGAAATAACAGGCACGCCTACCACAGGTCTGTTTTTATCTTTAGCACAAGGTTTAGCAATTCTAGCAGTCTCATCAAGGAAATGAATAACATGCCCATCAATATTATCAGACAAGAGATCTTTAACAATAGCAATATCAGGTTCAACTTTAATTTGCTCAGAAGGTGTATAAGATTTAATATTGCTTTTATGAACCATAGTTGAAGCTTTAGCATGATCCTTTATCCTGACAAGGAAAGGTGGTTTCTCAACATAAGAAGTAGGAATAATAGGATCATTATCAGTGATAGTCTTTTCTTCTACTTTAATAGGTGCAGCTACTTTTACTTCTATGGGAGGATGATATTTAAACCACTTCTCCTTGGGGAGATCAACATAAGTAGCAAAAGATTCACAGAAATAAGCTACTATCTCAGAGTCAAGTCCATATTTAGTGATAAATTTACGGAAAACATCGGTATCCATAAAAGATTTAACACAATCAAACCTAGGTGTCATGCCTGACTCCTTACCTTTGTCGAGGTCCCAATCTTCAGAGTTGCATTTAATTCTTTCCAATAAATCCCATTTGAATTCAATAGTCTTCATCATAAAAGAGCCAGCATAAGAAGTATCAAGCATGGTGCGATTGCTATCAGAAAGCCGAGCATAAAATTTTTGAATAATCATTTCTCTTGAGAGCTCATGATTGGGGGCATGAATATAACATTGATTTAAGCCTCCCCCAAGCATGAGCGATGCTTTCTCCTTCGTGAGGCCAAAAATTATATATATAATTGCGATCACAATGAACAAGATGCATATGATAAAACTTCTGATGAAATTCCAATTTCAATCGTTGGTAATTCCATGACCCCGTGTCATCACATAGCCTATACCATGTCGATGCATCTCCCTTCAAAGATAAAGGGAAGACCTTCTTCTTAACAACATCTCTGGGTACACCTGCAAGCTTAAATAATCCACAAACTTCATCCACATATATTAAGTGCTCATCGGGATGCTTTGTTCCATCTCCTACAAAAGGACTAGCGAGCAGTTTTTCTATCATACCCGAAGGAATTTAGAAGCAGACATTTTCATTTTCAGTAGGTTCAGTAGGTTGAGGAGAAACTCTTTGCTCTACTGGTCGGGGTGAACATACCCCGAACAAGCCCCTCAGAGGATTACTTTCCATAGTAACAAGTGACAGTAAATTTCAGCACACTATATAAATTTTTCCTTACCAAATTCCACCTACCAAAGGCGCTTCACTCCCCGGTAACGGCGCCAGAAAAGAGTCTTGATGACCCACAAGTATAGGGGATCTATCGTAGTCCTTTCGATAAGTAAGAATGTCGAACCCAACGAGGAGCAGAAGGAAATAATAAGCTGTTTCCAGGAAGGTATTCTCTGCAAGTACTGAAATAATTGGTAACAGATAGTTTTGTGATAGGATAATTTGTAACTAGCAACAAGTAACAAAAGTAAATAAAGTGCAGCAAGGTGGCCCAATCCTTTTTGTAGAAAAGGACAAGCCTGGACAAACTCTTATATAGAGAAAAGCGCTCCCGACGACACATGGGAATATCGTCAAGGTAGTTTTCATCACGTTCATATGATTCACATTTGGTACTTTGATAATTTGGTATGTGGGTGGACCGGCGCTTGGGTACTATCCTTACTTGGACAAGCATCCCACTTATGATTAACCTCTATTGCTAGCATCTGCAACTACAACAAAAGTATTAAGGTAAACCTAACCATAGCATGAAACATATGGATCGAAATCAACCCCTTACGAAGCAACCATAAACTAGGGTTTAATATTCTGTCACTCTAGCAACCCATCATCTACTTATTACTTCCCAATGCCTTCCTCTAGGCCCAAATAATGGTGAAGTGTTATGTAGTCGACGTTCACATAACACCACTAGAGGAGAGACAACATACATCTCATCAAAATATTGAATGAATACCAAATTCACATGACTACTAATAGCAAGACTTCTCCCATGTCCTCAGGAACAAATGTAACTACTCACAAAGCATAATCATGTTCATAATCAAAGGGGTATTAATATGCATATAGGATCTGAACATATGATCTTGCACCAAATAAACCAACTAGCATCAACTACAAGGAGTAATTAACACTACTAGCAACCTACTAGCACCAATCCCGGACTTGAAGACAAGAATTGGATACAAGAGATGAACTAGGGTTTTGAGAGGAGATGGTGCTGATGAGGATGTTGATGGAGATTGCCCTCTCCTGATGAGAGTAGCGTTGGTGATGACGATGGCGATGATTCCCCCTCCCGGAGGGAAGTTTCCCTGGCAGAACAGCTCTGTCGGAGCCCTAGATTGGTTCCGCCAAGGTTCTACCTCGTGGCGGTGGAGTTTCGTCCGAGGAGATGGCTTCTGATTTTTTTTCTCATCGAAAGACTTCATATAGCAGAAGATGGACATCGGAGGGCCACCAGGGGGGCCACGAGGTAGGGGGCGCGCCCCCCACCCTCGTGGGCAGGGTGTGCCCCCCTGGTGAACTTCTTGCGCTTGGTATTTTTTACATATTCTGAAAATGCCTTCCGTGAAGTTTCAGGACTTTTGGAGCTGTGCAGAATAGGTCTCTAATATTTTCTCCTTTTCCAGCCCAGAATCCCAGCTGCCGGCATTCTCCCTCTCTATGTAAACCTTGTAAAATAAGAGAGAATAGGCATAAGTATTGTGACATAATGTGTAATAACAGCCCATAATGCAATAAATATCGACATAAAAGCATGATGCAAAATGGACGTATCAATAGTCACCTATTATGTGTTATGATCCGTTAACCACGAAGTGACAATAATCGGGATACTTACCAGTGATGACCGTAGTTTGAGGAGTTCATGTATTCACTATGTGTTAATGCTTTGGTCTGGTACTCTATTAAAAGGAGGCCTTAATATCCCTTAGTTTCCAATAGGACCCCGCTGCCACGAGAGGATAGGACAAAAGATGTCATGCAAGTTCTTTTCCATAAGCACGTATGACTATATTCGGAATACATGCCTACATTACATTGATGAACTGGAGCTAGTTCTGTGTCACCCTATGTTATAACTGTTGCATGATTGACCGCATCCGACATAATTCTCCATCACTGATCCAATGCCTACAAGCTTTTCATATATTGTTCTTCGCTTATTTACTTTTCCGTTGCTACTGTTACAATCACTATAAAACCAAAACTGCTACTGTTACTTTTACCACTGTTACCACTACTATCATATTACTTTGCTACTAAATACTTTGCTGCAGATATTAAGTTTCCATGTGAGGTTGAATTGACAACTCTGTTGCTAATACTTGAGAATATTCTTTGGCTCCCCTTGTGTCGAATCAATAAATTTGGGTTGAATACTCTACCCTCGAAAACTATTGCGATCCCCTATACTTGTGGGTTATCACCATGCGTGGCATGGATGTCGATGACGTCGACCGCACCGTCGCCTGGCTCCGGGTGGTGCCAACGGTGACGGCGACGGCACCGCGCCCACGCTGCGGTGGAACGACCATCGGGGCAGTGGGGTCACGCATCGGTGGTGCTCGAAGATCAGCAGCTCCGTCGAGCGCAGCAGCCTGGCTGGCTCGTCCGGGAGGAGGCACATGCGCCGCGGCCGTTCCCGCGATGGGTGCGATCGGAGGGCGATGGCTCGCCTTGGACCGAACACTGTTGTTGCGGCTGTGCTCATCGGTTAGAGGAGGGGGCACGGACGGAGTGGCCCCCTCGCCTGTACCATGCGAAGCTCGACCGTCGAGACGTTGCTGATGTTTTTCTCCTCCGATAGCTATGGCCCCCGTGTCGGCCGTGGGGCAGCGGTAATAGTGCCACCCGCTCCAACTGCGCGCCCAGCAGCGTCCACATCCTCGTGAGCTCCCGTCTTCCCCGCAGCTTTGGAGGCCACCGGCGGGGAAGCCTTCGAGGTGGAAGGATGGGATGAGGTGCCAGATTTCTTCTTGGGCGCCATGGTCGATGGCGCTGTCGAAGATGAAGATGGCGATGAAGATGACGCGCAGCGTGCACTTTCAGGTTCACGCAAGTGCTCCCCTACCGGGCGCGCCAAAGATGTCACGGGATTTCCGCGGCCACCTATGGGACCTGGTGGCCCTTTGCTGGTTTGGCAGGGGGATGACACGTTGCACAAAGAGCAGATCAGCGCACGACTGCGCGGTAGAGAGCAGCCAATCGATTTACCCAGGTTCAGGCCGCCGTGAGGCATAAGACACTACTCCTTCTTTAGTGGATTGATGGAGGAATGGATGTGGTGGTGCGTAGTACACTTGCCCGACAAGATTTGCCCGCGGAAACTACATTTATGTGGTGGCTTGGGTTGTCAACTTTCCAACCTTCTAACCCCTCATACGAGTGCCATGGGCCTCCTTCTATAGAATAAGGGGTCACCACAGTGGCAAAGTGGTCATTATTCACTGATATGATAGCAAACAATGCTATCATACCTAACTCCATGGGCTGACAGGGTGCATTAAATGCACCACTTAGTGCCACATCACTGGGCGTCCGGCAAGGCTTGCCGGGCTATCTTGCCAGCTCCGCTCCTGTTCTCTTGACACGTCGCAGGACGGGTGTCATATGTAGGCTTCTTTGTAGGAAATGGCCGCCATGTGGCGAATGGCCGTCACTTAACCATCTTGCGGCTTGACACCACACTGATTGACGATGTGGGTCGTGCTTGAGTGGTTGGTGGGGTGGTTCTGCCCCGCGAGCCCCGGCAGGCCCTGCCAGGGAGCCTTGGTTGCTTTGCTTCTGGTGGTGGTCTCGGCCCTTGCCGGGCTCGCCTCCCCGGAAGGGAGGCCCTTCTCTTGCCGATATCCTACTCCTTAGGCTCAGCCTTGGTTCTCCTTAACTACATGTTGGTTCTCCAAACCTCTTGGTCCTTCAATCACTTCCTTGAGCTGGTGCTTCAATCTTGATCTTGTGCATGTGCACAGTTGGTCAACAGACCCAGGGTTTGTTGCACCGACACACACATTCCTGGTTACGGACCTGTTTGCCTCGTATCACACACATCTTGTTCAGTTAAACCATTTCTATTGTGTTGCCTAATGACACACAATTCATCCAAGTGAACTGTATGCCGTATATCGCAAACACCCTCATCTGGCTGCCCATTTATGTTGTTTTGCCTCATCGCAAACAGTTCTTCTGGATTAACCGTTTGCCTGAATAGCACACACAACTCCAATATGAACCATGTTTGATGTCACCGCGATCGCAAATGTTTTGCATCTTTTTTGACGGTTTTATTACATCACCGTTTGTGATTGATGCATCACACACAGTTTCATCGAAGGGTCTCTGATTCGACTGTCGCATTTGGACCATCCTGCGGTAGTGACATCTCCAAATGAGCTGAAATTTTATGGAGATTTATTTTGGAATAAATAAAAAATACTGGAGAAAAGAGTTACCAGAAGGGGCTGCCAGGTGCCCATGAGACACCAGGGCGCGCCAGCCCCCCAGGCGTGCCCTGGTGGGTGGTGGGCAGCCCAGCCCACCTCCGGTGCCCATCTTCTGGTATATAAGTCATTTTGACCTAGAAAAATAAATAAGGAAAGGACTTTTGGGATGGAGCGCCACCGTCTCGAGGCGGAACTTGGGCAGGAGCACTTTTGCCCTCCGGTGGAGTGATTCCGCTGGGGGAACTTCCCTCCCGGAGGGGGAAATCGAAGACATTGTCATCATCGACAACCCTCTCATATTTGGGAGGCCAATCTCCATCAACATATTCAACATCACCATCTCATCTCAAACCCTAGTTCATCTCTTGTGTTCATTCTTTGTACCGGAACCTCAAATTGGTACCTGTGGGTGACTAGTAGTGTTGAGTACGTCATGTAGTTGATTACTATATGGTTTATTTGGTGGAAGATTATATGTTCGGATCCATTATGCTATTTAATACCCATATGATCTTGAGAATGAATATCATTTTTGATTAGTTACTTTTGTTCTTGAGGTCACGGGAGAAGTCATGTTGCAAGTAATCACATGAATTTGATATGTGTTCGATATTTTGATGATATGTATGTTGTGATTCCCTTAGTGGTGTCATGTGAACGTCGACTACATGGAACTTCACCATCTTTGGGCCTAAGGGAATGCATTGTGGAGTAGTTATTATATGATGGGTTGCTAGAGCGACAGATGCTTAAACCCCAGTTTATGTGCTACTTCGTAAGGGACCGATTTGGATCCAAATGTTTAATCCTATGGTTAGATTTTATCTTAGTAATTTTCTCATAGTTGTGGATTCTTGCGAGGGGGTTAATCATAAGTGGGAGGTTTGTCAAGTAAGAACAACACCCAAACACTGGTCCACCCACATATAAAATTACCAAAGTAGCGAACGTGAATCAAACCAACATGATGGAAGTGACTAGATGAAATTCCCGTGTGCCCTCAAGAATGCTTTGCTTATTATAAGAGACCGTTTTGGACTGTACTTTACTACAAAAAGGATTAAGCTACCTTTATGCACTTTATTTACCGTTACCATTCCTTGTTTGTTACAAATTATCTTGCTATCAAACTACCTGTTACCGACAATTTCAGTGCTTGCAGAAATTACCATGGTGAAAACCACTTGTCATTTCCTTCTGCTCCTCGTTGGGTTCCACCCTCTTACTTATCGAAAGGACTATGATTGATACCCCATACTTGTTGGTCATCAAGACTCTTTTCTGGCGTCGTTGCCGGGGGGTGAAGTTCTCTTGGTAAGTGGAAATCAGTATGGAAAAATTTATACTACGTGCTGAAATTTATTGTCACTTGTTACAATGGAAAGCCATCCTTTGATGGGTTTGTTCGGGGTATCTTCACCTCGACCAGAAACACAAAGAGGTGCCCCTCAACCTACTGCACATACTGAAAATATTTGTTATGAAATTCCTTCGGGTATGATAGAACAACTGCTAGCTAATCCTTATGCAGGAGATGAAACAGAACATCCTGGTATGCACTTGATCCATGTGGATGAAATTTGTGGATTATTTAAGCTTGTAGGTTTACCTGGAGATGAAGTTAAGAAGAAGTTTTCCCCTTTATCTATGAAGGGAAAAGCATTGACATGGTATTGGCTGTGCGATGATATTGGATCTTGGAACTGAATCGATTGAAATTGGAATTTCACCAAAAAAATTATCCTATGCATCTAGTTCATCATGATCGAAATTATATATATAATTTTTTGCCTCGTGAAGGAGAAAGTATCGCTCTAGCCTGGGGGAGGCTTAAGTCAATGTTATATTCATGCCCCAATCATGAGCTCTCGAGAGAAATTATCATTCCGAATTTTTATGCTCGTGATGATCAATTCATGCTCGATACTTCTTGTACTGGTTCTTTTATGAAGAAGACTATTGAATTCAAGTAGGATCTTTTAGAAAGAATTAAATGCAACTCTGAAGATTTGGAACTTGATGAAGGTAAGGAGTCAGGTATTAAGCTTGACTATGATTGTGTCAAATCTTTTATGAATACCGATGCTTTTCACAAGTTTAGCACTAAATATGGACTTGACTCTAAGATAGTAGCACTACTGCAGGATGCTGCTAACGTGACATTATGATCAGAGACCATTCGATGAAACTGTGTGCGATAAAATAATCGCAAATGGTGGTGTAAAAAACCCGTCAAAAAAGGTGCAAACCGTTTGCGATGGAGGATGCATCAAACACGGTTTAGATTTTAGTTGCGTGTGCGATGCAGGGCATACGATTCAGTTCAATTAACTATTTGCGATGAGGAGGAACAAAAGAAACGGGCTACCAGATGAAGGTGTGTGCGATATGCAGCATACGGTTCACTCAAATGAACTATTTGTGATTAGGCAACACAAAAGAAACGGTCAGCCAGATTAAGGTGTGTGCGATATACGGCATGGGGTTCACTCGGATGAACTATTTGTGTTGAGACAAGAGAACCGAACTGGTTCAATATATCAAGATGTGTGTGATACGCGGCAAATAGGTCTGTAATAAAAAATGTGTGCGAAGACAAATAATAACACAGACGATTGCTTCTAATAAGACGTATGTGATATGCTCTGTCTACACAACATCTATTGGCCATTGGCCTCGTGGTCCTTGTTATTTATTTATTTATATTTTTTAACACATGTTAAATAAGGTCTACCGCATTACTTTTTGACAATGTGTGATACATGGCATATAGTTGATCCATCCGACCTATTTGTGATGGAATAAGCCGTGTGTGTTGTGGGAAAATGCTTGCTAGTATTCAACCATTTGCGATTGATGAATTCATCACCGATGGGTTCCCTAGTGTGGTCTGTGTTCATCTGATCATCATCTACTTCTTGTGCTAGCCCGATGTTCCTTCTATGCTAAGTTTCCATTAATTGATGGCATTTTATGAACACGCCACCGTTTCCCTCCATTTCCTCACTTGTTTCCCGCCACCCAGTGATATTGCGCATAAACCTAGGCAGCACGCGACGCATGGAGGCGACAAGCGCAGCCTGTAGCACATACACCTTTTCCAAGCATGCCAACCCACCAAAGTGTCGCCTCTTCCATCAACCTCGTCGACAAGGAAAATGAGCAGGCGCCACGGCCCATCGAGGCTGAGGAGCTCCCCGACAACGCGATGGATGACACCGTGATGCGTGTCATCGCCAGGGTTGAGCAGACCTTTGGCGCATGGCGCTTGAGTGCCACGGATTAAGATATGCATGTCAGCGCCGACAGGATGCAGCTCACCGCACAACATGATCGATGGCACGCCGCAGAGCAAGCTAGGCGCATCTGCGCCGATAGGCTGCGGCTCGCCGCACGGCAAGACCGTTGGAGCACCGCAGAGCGAGAGGCGCGGCGCGCCGCACAACAAGAGCGGATCCATCGGCTCTTGGTTGCTATTGACCCAACATCGCAGCTGGGGACACGTCCCGTCAGTACCCCCATTCCTCGCCAGGTGTGGGCAGAGGCCCTCAGCGCCGTACTTGCACCAGAGGCCGGCCGCGCCGTACTTGCACCGGATACCGCCACACCATTCGCATGGGTCGCGCCATTCGCCTTGTCCGCGGCCCGCTGGATGCCAATGTGCTGGTCCATAAGCTCGACCGCCTCCTTGGCCCAGGTGTCCACCTGGGAACAGTAGAGGAACATGGTCGTCGCATCCTTGAGCTGGTGATCTCCGATGAAATAGCCAACTTGGAGCTCGAGATCGTGCTCCAGATGTACTGCGAGCTTGTCGACCGCTTGGACGAATGCCTGCACGAGTTCAGGCAGAGCCAAGAGCTACCGTAGGCAAGGGCTGCTGGTCATGGTCTCATGGACGCATTTTATTTTGTTGAGTCATTTCAATGTGGATAGCTATGTATCCATAGCAATCATAGTATTGCTCTGTTTATCCCTCTGTTTCAATGTGTGTACTCCGTTTTCCATTCTTATATGTTCTATTTCAATGTGTGTATATACGCTTTCCATTCTGTATATGTGGATGATAATAGCTAGATTCAAGTTAGTATACAAAAACAGATAGAAAATGGAATTCATAATATATATATATATATTAATTGTTCATTAGTTCATCACAGAATATATATATATATATAATATCATCACATATATGTGATGATAGTTAACTACTAGGTACAATGCATAAAACTGAAAATGAACAATACTAAAACTAATAATCCCTACTGGGGCCAGTATTCCGACAACCCCTCGCCAGCAGCTCCCTGGTGTGCGGTGTCTTCCCAGTGCGGAGGCAGTACTCTGCCTCCTCCGCATCATAGCGCTTGACCTACCGATCTGCCTCTTGATGGCGGACGTGCGCGAACGATCTTGTCATTTCGTTGGGCGCCCACCGGAGCTCCTCGTCGGTGGAACATTGGAGCTTACTGGCCCACCTCCATGCAGCAATGAGGCGCCCAACACCTACGACCTTCCTCGCGAGTACTCGTCTTCATACACCTCCTCCGCACGACGACGCGCCCGCCCCCAAAGCTCGGCCGCCTCCTTTTCCCAGGCGACATCACGGGCTTCATAGGCTGCCTGGTACCTGGCTTCCTCCTCCGCCATCTCCATCTTGAATGCCACTTGCCTGGCTTTCTCAGCCAGCGGCAGCGACTTCCACAGACAAAGTTTGTACTGGCCCCAAATCCAATCCAAAGTTGAGGGGTTCGGCGCAACCTCGTCCGGCGGCGCGTAGGGGTCCTCGTCGCTGCTATTCGAGTGAGCTTCCTTGGGGGGCGGTGACTCCTCGTTGGCGTGTGGGAAGACCGGCGGCGCCATGGCAGAGATTTGAGAGAGAGAGAGAGAGGGTGAGAGAGGGGAGGATGTAGATGAGAACGCAGGCGGGACAATGTGAGCAAGGCAGTATTGATTGGCGGCCGGAATCTAGATCGACAGGAACAGTACACATGCCGGTCACCAGAATTTGCGAGTATTGTAGTTTGAATTACACACGATCCCTGTAGCAAAATCCGTGTGTGAACATAATAGCTGACGGTTTACAATACAGAACCGTGTCTGATTAATGATCCCCACCACTCACCTACCAAACCTCAAGCCGCGAGATAGAGTGCCAATCGTGTGCGGGCCGGTTGTCTTGCCAAATCTTTACATTTTCTTTTTTGAACAAAAGATATTTACATCGTTTCATGATTTTTTAACTCGCACACAAGTACGCAAAAAATGATTTTTCAAACCATTATGGTTAGCCGTTGCATGTAGATGTAGTTCAAATTTGAATTACAGTCATTAAATGGCTACAAAATCACTTAAATGTCTTTAAAAGGTCAAATGACCCCTCGTATTTTCCAAATTTTCACATGACATTTGTATTAGTGCATGTTAAACATAGAAAAAAAATTGAAGGTCGTAAGAGGAAGCTATCTCCCGTTCGTCATCCAACATGCATTGTTCCCTCTCAGAACCACGAACTTTCTAGTGAGTTGCTCTGGTTTGTGAGGGGTGTGTGTCCAAACTTTTGTGAAACAGGCCAATTTTTTACCACGTCAACTTGGTGGCATGACATTGCATCAAGCAAGGTTTCATGTTTTTCTGTTCATTTTTTAATTTTTTGGAATTAAAATGCCATGGCACTCCATGCATGTTTGAAAATTCCTTCTATTTTACTGCACATGGAATTAACTCGCACACAAGTACACAAATATGAATTTTAGCTGTTGCATGTAGATGTAGTTCAAATTTGAATTACGGTCATTAAATGGCTAGAAAATCACTTAAATGTCTTTAAAAGGTCAAATGTCTGCTAGAATTTTCCAAATTTTCACAGTACAGTTGTAGTAGTGCACGTTAAATGTAGAAAAAAAAAATTGAAGGCCGTACGAGGAAGCTATCACCTGTTCATTATCAAACATGCATTGTTCCCTCTCGGAAGCACGAGCCTTCTAGTGAGTTGCTCCGGTTTGTGAGGGGTGTGTGTCCAAACTTTTGTCACACATGCCAATTTTTTTACCACATCATCTTGGTGGCATGACTTTACATCAAGCAAGGTTTCATGTTTTTCTGATCATTTTTTAATTTTTTGGAATTAAAATTCCATGGCACTCCATGCATACATATGCATGTGTCCATGTCGTGAGACCAATATGTTTGAAAATTCATTCTAATTTACTGCAGATGGAATTAACTCGCACACAAGTACACAAATATGATTTTTCAAACCATTATGGTTAGCCGTTGCATGTAGATGTAGTTCAAATTTGAATTACGGTCATTAAATGGCAAGAAAATCACTTAAATGTCTTTAAAAGGTCAAATGACCCCTAGAATTTTCCTAATTTTCACATTACAGTTGTAGTAGTGCATGTTAAACGTAGACAAAATTTGAAGGCCGTAAGAGGAAGCTATCTCTCGTACATCATCAAACATGCATTGTTCCCTCTTGGAACCATGAGTCTTCTAGTGAGTTGCTCCGGTTTGTGAGGGGTGTGTGTCCAAACTTTCGTCAAACATGCCAATTTTTTACCACATTTTCTTGGTGGCATGGCATTACATCAAGCAAGGTTTCATGCGTTTCTGGTCATTTTTTAATTTTTTGGAATTAAAATGCCATGGCACTCCATGCATACATATGGATCAATTGTGTCGAATAATAACATAGACATGCTCAATTTCGGTAGAATCTAGATGTCTGATGGATCAATGACCGTTCCTTACGTGAATTGCAAATATCATGATCCCATCCTAATATTTGGATACAATTTATATCTTTAATCAATGTGTACATCAGTTTTTTGTGTGTAGTTTCACTCTCCATCGGTGGTCTCTCACACATGCTCACACACTCTCTCCTGAGGTGTCTTTCACGCACACATGCTCTCGATATAACCGTCCCTCCCTCTCGTAACCATTTACGACTGTTTTCACTAACCTTTATCACAAGCACTCTTCCTCTCGCAAGCATACACACGCACAATCCCCATCGACCCTTTCTATATACATAGACCAGCCTACGTGTCTCCTATACGCACATTATCTTTAGGCCTGTTTCTCACACATTGTCTCACACCTCTCTTCCTAATCGACGAGTATGATTCTAGCAGAGCATTCTGTAGGATGCCCCTTAAAGTTTTTTTTGACCTGGGATGCCCCTTAAAGTTAGGTTGGATGAATAGTAATATCAGAGATAAAGGGGTTACCTTAGTCCGAGAACCTAGGGTTACAAATCCTAGCCGACTTTGTCAGTGGACACAGAGTCCTTCACAATTATGCTATCTTTGTCTTGTACGACTAGTCATCCATGGGTCTCCCTAAATGCGTCACGGGGCGACCAATGTGGCGCAGGACGGAACCGAACGAAGGGCCTCACCTTGACCCACCGGACCTCACGCGGTGACACACCCTCTGCCCCCACGTCTCGTTATCTTCTCACACCCACACATACCAACCCAGACACCACACACAAAAAAATATTCTCCTGGTGCCTCTATCCACTCCCCCTTGCATATACACACTCAAGGGAATCTCTCGCCGTGACGTCATATTCGTCTCTCTCTCTCTAGACCACTCTCATTTCTCGTGCTATCTCTCCCACGCCCCCGGCCCCTCTATCCATGCCTCTCTCGAATACGTAATACACACACATACCTCTCTAGGACCTGCCAAATGCATAAACTACACATTCACACATGTTACATCACGTACCCCATTGATCTAAAAAGCCATCTCTTCACGTTTATTTCACATACAACATTCCTTTTGAATAAAGTGTGGCCAAAAAATTATTTTAGAATTTCTACATATATACAACATTACAAAGTTATATGGAGGAGTATGAACGCTAATTTGCATTGCATGGTGCCCACAATGATATTTATTCCGCACTGTGAATTTGTATATTTTTATACTATATATAAAGTTAGTCATAATAAAGAGAAATGAAGAGCATCTCTCTCTCCATCGCATACCCCCCCCTTTACGCCCCTTTCACGTATGCACACAAAGCCCCAGCACATTCATGCATGTTTCATCTTTCTCTCGCGATATATACAGTGACGATCATTGTATTTGAAGCGAAAGCACGATACGTACATTGGACTTCAGAATCCACTCATTACGGTCACCATTTATGTTTTGTGGTTATTATACAGTCACGGGCTCACCATACAACTCTGTATTTGCTCAAGACACGACTAGTTGACCAGTTAAACGCTCCACGTGGCACCTCTAGTGTTGCATCACATTATCTCACTACCATCGGGCCCACCTGTCGGCTTGTATCTACTCTACATCTACACTCTTATAAAATATAAAATACACTCTTATAGAAAACAGAGTTGGTGATGATGGTGTGCCTGCCATCCTACAATATAGGTCGTCCGATTTATATCTGACGGATAGGAAAGAAACTATGACAATTTTGGAAAAAGGTACCCACACACCTCTCCACATTTGCAAATAAGGCCTTCCCTCGTTCATCCTTTTCTCTCACAAGATAAACTAGTCATACAAATGCATCTTGATGTTACGTGCAACGCATGGGCATCTTGCTAGTAAGAATGAAAACAAACGACAAAAAAATATTGGACGGTGGTTTGAAGTCATGACCGCGGGCACAGCGGACAAGGTGGCCTTGTATTGGTATGCTGAGCCGTCTATTTTAACACACAGAAGCTGGTGTGGTGATTATACACACACGCACGCATGCACACGAACTGCATGCACGCAACACTCACACGAACACATGCACCCACGCATGCACGCAACACTCACACGTACACACGCAGCCACGCACGCACGAAACACTCACACGCACGCATGCATGCACACACCAGTACACCACACGACCAACACAAACTCTCACGCTCAAGTGCTCAACTTATACGTGCATGCGCACACATCAGGCCCTGACAGACACATACACAACTAGGTGATTCCCGCGCATGGGTTGGAGTCTTGTCGCGCCTGCGTAAATTTGTGTTTATCTGACCTTTTCCCTATGCGAACTGACAGGTGGGACCCACAAGGAACGTGGTCAATTTAACTAGTCAACATGGTGCCACGCAGACTAATTGGCCGGTCAACAGAGTGCAATCCGATGTTGAACGGTGAGCAAGTGACCGTATAATCACCGCAAAACGTATATAGTGACCGTAATCAGCTTATTCTGAAGTTCGGTGAACGTATTACGCTTTTCTCTCTGTAGGCCCTCCAAAACTACATCTCTACATGTTCTCACATGTTACATCTAACAACTATGCAATACAGCACTACTACTACACTCTAACACAATAAATCATATATGTTTTTAGTTTTACTAGATATCATATTGTTACTTAATTATTTAGTTTGCATACATTAAAATTGCCTTTGAAATGTATGGCCAGTATCAAATACCGCGCGTGAAAAATCCCGCCCTTTCCTGTTTAATCGGGTTTGTATC
Organism: Triticum urartu; assembly: GCF_003073215.2. Classification (NCBI taxonomy): domain Eukaryota; kingdom Viridiplantae; phylum Streptophyta; class Magnoliopsida; order Poales; family Poaceae; genus Triticum; species Triticum urartu. The sequence goes on from NC_053025.1 coordinate 276,346,503, forward strand.
GATGGATCGTGCGAAACAACAAAACTATAGTACTATACAGTACAAGTGACAGTTCACTGTGCCATCATGTCGTGTACTCCTCCGTCGTAAGAGTGGAGCGCTCGCTTTCATAAATATTCTAGTCCCTTTCGCCGACATGTGGGACATCAAGCTACCGGGTCCACATGCCATACCGGAATACAGTGCAAAGCAGCCGGGGTGAAGCACCCAGTCATGGCGCCGGTGTAGTAATGAGCAATGAGGCGTCAAATCACAAATCTGCACCTTTCCCACAGTTAAGTTGGAGGGACGAAGTAGTAATGTTAAAAAAAAAAGAAGTTGGAGGGACGAAGCAACCATCATTTCACTCGCTGCTGAATCCGCTTCTCCCTCATCTTCTTCAAGTTAACCACGTGTTGCTTCTGCCGTTGTTCTGCCTCATGTGGGATGCGGATCGGCTTGGTAAAGCACTAACACGTGGGACCGCATGTTAGCAAACCACCAGGACAACGTCCTCTAAAGTTAAGAAACCTCCCCCGCCATCCGTGCGGCAAAATCACCTCCTTTTTACTAATCTTGATTCTATAATTTTTTAGATCAATATAATTGAGATTTGTATAGATAGCACAGAGGAGCAAAACCAAATGGTACGGTTAAGGGCATCCACAATGTGTAGCCAAATGTGAAAATAGCGTTTGGCATAATGGGAACCATTGTGGACAGTGTTGCCAAAGCCAAAAGGATGGAAACGAAGCTCCCTGATTGATTGATTGATTGAAGGAATAGAAAAATGCAACGTCTCTCCTCTTTCTCCCGTGCTTGGATGCATGTATAGTATAGAGCATAGAGTCTACTCCCCTGTCCCTTCTATCACAAATTACAAAGCAGTGAGGCGTCAAATCACAAAGCACGGACAAAGCAACCATCATTTCACTCTTTGCTGACTCCGCTTCTCCATCGTCTTGTTCGAGAAACCATCTTACCGCACTAAGCTGGACGGACGACGCTATTGTGTATGAGTAGTACTAGTACATTTACGCGTCCTTTGGTTCAATGGACTTCCTGGATGCAAATAAGGCAGTTGTCTCGGCTTGCAGGCGACACTTGTGAACGACTTACCGTGGTCTCCCTCAATGGTGTTCTCCGTCGAACGCACTTCGCCAAACCACAACTTTTGAGATATCATCGACGTCACCGCAATGGGGAAGGAAGTCAAATATAGTTACTACCTCCATTTTTTTGTACACAAGGCCAGTATATCAAAATTACAATTTGCAAAAGGCCACTAACACTAATCGAGGCAAAATTGATGGGGTTTGCCTCGTACTAGCAACCAAGGACATTAATATCCCCTGCATGCATGCAGAAGTGAGAAGGTTGGTTTGCATGGCGCTGCATTAATCAAGCGATGAGGAGTGAGATGGTTAGCTCTTTGGGCTTTGGAGAAAAAATTCGCATTAATAGACACATGAAACGAGGATTTGTATCGATTAATCCCGCGAAGGAAAACCCCACCTTTCTTTTTTAACACTAGTACTCCTAGTACGTAGTACGTACTTATCCTCTTTGGGTCTAGGCCTTGCATTGCCATACTTTGCCACACATTTTTGCCAAGCTTGCCTGAAGTTTTCAAAATGAAAAGGAGGTACACTTGCGCACGGCTGTCGCGGTCACACCGCACCCTCACACGGTCGCTCTTGCATGCCGCGGACGCACCGCACCCTCACACAGTCGCTCTTGCATGCCGCAAACCCAACCAAAGGAACGCACCCTCACTAACACATGATGTCACATGTGAACAAACCAAACTCAGCCATCCTACCGCTGACACATAAGTTTCGTTTATAGAGTATGTTTATCCAATCGCATGTTGGGGAGTATCCGTACGGCCCGTGCGGTGGTCTATTGCGGAAGAAGAAGAGGTGATGAAGAAGGGTTAGGAGACGTAGGATATTCATCCAACCGCCTGAAATGGTAGACTGACCCAAGTCAGGTGACTTGCATAACAATATATGTTTTTACACAGCAAAAGATCCATAAAAACAACAACATAAAGAAAAACTGCCGGCACGAGACAGCCTCGTCGTCTTTGTGTGCCGGCACGAACCAGCCGTAGCTGCCGACGTGTGTCTCCGCACCGTGGTTGTCCTCGGCCTCCAGCTACTCGTTCACGTGGAGCGTGCGGGCGCTTTGCACAGACGAGAGCACCGCCCGATTCAAGTCGAGGACGTCCGGTTCCGCCTGCAGGAGGGCCTTGATGGTAGTGGCATCCGCGCGCTCCGCGTCGTGTCGAGCCTCCGCCGCCCGGTTCAAGTCCAGGACGTCCATATCCACCTGCAGGAGGGCCTCGATGAGAGCGGCATCCGCACGCTCCGCGTCGAGTTGAGCCTCTGCCGCCCGGTTCAAGTCCAGGACGTCCAGTTCCGCCTGCAAGAGGGCCTCGATGGCAGCGGCATCCGCGCGCTCCGCCTCAAGTTGAGCCTCCGCCGCCCGGTTCACATCCATGACATCCGGTTCTACCTGCAGGAGAGCCTCGATGCCAGCGGCATGAGCGCACTCCGCGTCGAGTTGAGCCTCTGCCTCCCGGTCCTCCTTTAGTATCGCCAGGTTGAACCGCTGGTCCGCCTGCACCATGCGGGACTCGGACGCCGGCACGAAGTCGACGTCCATCGTCTCATACCCATCGGGGGCCTTCTGCGTCGTGACCTCCGCCATGAACATTGGATCGGCTTCCTCCTCCTCGTATCTTGGCTCCAGAGAACTCGGGGATTAGCCTGCCGCAAAGCGAGCTTGGGAACGAAGGTCTGTGGCGCCGACCGCCGCCGCGATTTCTGCGCGACGCTCCGGCGTCAGCATCTTGTAGTACGTGATCTTGCGGCGCACCATGGCTTTTCGGCAAACTAGGGGACACTTGATGCGGGCTAGGGGATCGAAAGGTGTGGAAGGGGCTGGAGATTAGGTGTGGTTTTAGGGCAGTGGCTGGCGTAGGCTGAGCAGCGATGGTTCTGGTGTGAATAGTGGTTCCTGTGAGGACCGGTCAATCGGTTTTGACTGTACATCGCTCTTGTCGCGTTCGCGTTGCAGCCCGGCACGCTGGACCCTCCACGTCGCTCACCGAATGGAACGTGCTTCGTCTTGCATTTTCACTCGCTTGTGGGACCGTAGTTGAGAACAAACCAACGTCCCTCCCCCTCCCCCGCCCGCGTCATTTATACTACCACTCCCTCCATTCTATGCGGAGTAAATAAAAACAGAGGGAGTATACTACGGATGAGGATCCCCTGACGTGGCCGAACCCATTGAGTAACTGACATGTGGGGCCTAGCAAGCATGGGGTCTGCCAGTAAGTGACCGAAAGGGAGGGTAAGGCAGGGATACCTACGTCAGAGGATGCACTTCCACTACTACTCCCTCCTTCCACTTACTATACAGGGCCTAATGCATTTTTCGAGGCTAACTTTGACCAAATGTTAGAGTAATAATATATGACATGCAACTTACACAAAGCATACGGTCAAATTCGTATGTGAAGGACCTTCCAATGATATAATTTTCACAGTATACATCTCATGTACTATTAATCTTGTGAATAGTCAAATGCGGTTTTGAAAAACACATTAGAGCATTGTTAATAATATAGCCAGTCGATGGCTATAAGGAACTGCCCTGTCATCTATAGCCATCATCTATTATACGCACTCATACAGTAGTGTGGGTTATGAGGTTGGCTATTTCCCACAAAAAAAATTAAGGTTGGCTATTGTATTAGTACTTTTTCCATCTCCTCTCCATCTCTTTATTCATATTTATTATATTTAACTAAGAATGTGTATATAGCTAGGCTCTTGCATGAGAGCTCACTCCCCTTACTTTTTCACATCTCTCTCCTCCACATAGGCCCTATATAAATGGAAGGAGGGAGTACTACTATGAGCACTGCATACTCTAGTACAGATGTTGTCAGTACTCCACTAGTACTATTGGACAAGGAGCTTAAAAAAGTTACTATTAGACTGGCTATACGTGGCGAAATCCTAGTAGGAAGAGCATGCGCGAGAACAAGCACATTCACGTGGTTGAAAACAAATTGGAAACCATCTCGAGTACAAATCTAGGAGTACGCACAAATCTAACAATATTGATTGGGCGTTGTTGAATGTTGATACTTTTTTATCAAAGTAGATATTCTTTGACTACACATAAAACTTATATGTAAACTAGAAAGGATAGGAGGGAGTATATTGTACGTTCAGAAACAAAATGAACATTGAATACCCTTTATATATGATTTGCGGATGCTATGATCACCGGTTCAAAATTTTGAATCCGCCTTAGGTATCACACATGCCCCCACTCGTTCTCTCTTGATTTCATCTCGGGGTCCGGAGATCGATTGAAAGAGGACTAGGGTGGGTACAATACGTTCGTTTCACTTATGAACGTACAATATACTCCCTCTGATCCCCACAGACCCCCCCGGGTCATTTCTATCATAGAAACGGACAAAAGCTTTATCTCCTTGCACGACACACAATTGATGTCTGAACATCAATCGATCTCGTCAACATGTGTCGGGGCATGAACCGAATGGGATGTCAAAACTAAGACACGAAGCGACACGTAGTGGAGGCAAAGTGAAACTTTAAATGAACCGTTTGTTTGTATGCATGTCGGACAAATTACAAAACATTTTAAATACAAGCATGGTCTAGGCCCACATGTGAATGATACTCGGCGGAATGTTCAAATGAGGCATGCGGGAGGATGGACTCGACTGGAGGGCGACATGATCGATGGAGAAGAGGGCTGGAGAGGAATGAGAAATAAGAAAATGCCACATGATTATACTTGAACGGCTCAAATAAACAATAAGTTGTCTCACTTGGCCTACATAGTGAAAGGCCTAATGCGCAACGCGGAGCACTGACGCTCGAATATGGCCGGGAAAACAGGGAAACTGACATGTGGGGCACACCTGTCGGGACGACGTAGCGCAAACTAGTCCAATGGAGGAGCTGGCCCACGACCTCCTCACCACCGGCAACCGTTCATGTGGGTCGCAGGGGACAACAACGTGGCGCAGCTCCAGCACCGCCTCTAGACACGGCGACCGCGGTGAGCGACACGCTCATCGTCGCTAGACACGGTCGGTTTCAGTGTGTCGAGGGTGGCGTTAGTGTTGTGGCACGACCAACAGTATGTTTGGTTTGTGCCCAAGGTTGCCCCATCAAAGCATTGGGTAGCCAAAATTTTGGTTGAGGTTTTGGTTGCCCATGATTTGGCCGACATTGGCAAGAAAAATGAACTAGAGTTGGCTAGAGTTCATTGGCATGCCAAAAAAATGGCAACCATCCAAACAAAGACCAATCTTTGGGTCATGACCAAAATTTTGGTAAGGTGCACTTTGGCCACAATCCAAACACACCCCACCACCCAGCTCGTCAAGGATGCACGGGGCGCCGGGACGCGTCTGCGGAGTGGTGTAGCGCGGCCAACTGCATCCTCAGGACCTGAGACCATGCCGGGTCATCTTGCTTTTTCAATGACATGCGTCGATCGCATGTGAGCAAAGGGCACCTCCAATGTTGCCACGACCGCAGCTAACTACCCTGGCACACCAAAAACCCTCGTCCCTCGTGCCGTCGTGTGGTGCATTCCCAGCCGGTGCCAGCTGCCCGCATTCATGCCGTCCATCCGTATGCCGTCATTAAGAGGCTCGGTGCCCGAGGAACCAACTCCGGCGAGTTAATGACGCACCAGGACGCTTGGCCTCACTGGAATGCGCTACTTAAAGCGGCCACGCCCAGCTAACATCCACACCATAGTGCATCGTCCTCCTACCTGGCACCACATCCGCCATGACCGCAAGCGTGAATGCTCTACGGGAGAGCTTGTCTTCAGGGATGAAGCTCGAGGTCACTGCCCTCGCTCAAGTCGCCTCTCGCGGTGCAATAGCGGCGTAGCCGAACGCGGACGCGACCGCGCAAGCGGTGGCCACGCTGGCGGCCGACAATGGGAGCACCGTCAGCCATGCGTCCTACTTGCCGCCGTCCAACGTCCGGCACCGCCGAGGTCGGGGACTCCTCTGAGGATGAGTAGGGCATGGGAGGCGGCAGGGCATGGTGTGCCAACTGGCCGGTCTGTATCCCGTGTTCTACTCTTCCTCGCCAGAGACCGCACCTTCACCTCATGGGTCTTGAACCCCGCCCCCATACATAGAGATCGCAGATGGAGGACGTCGGTCGCCGCTGTAGAATAGGTTTAGGGTCGGGTTTCTTTTATTTTTCTGTCCTATAAAAGTTCAAAATGTAATGAAAATCTGTCGTGTTTGCATTAATCTCGGCCGGTGTATATGAACTTTCACAATAATATAGTATATTGTAGGAGTACTAGCAAGATGCCCGTGCGTTGCACGGAAGATCAAGATCTTATGGGAGAAAAGGATGAACAAGGGAAGGCCTTATCTGCGAATGTGGAGAGGAGTGCAGGTAAATTGTCATAGTTTCCTTCCTATCTGTTAGATATAAATCAAACGGCCTATATTGCAGGATGACAGGCACACCATCATCACCAACTCTGCTTTTTATTGAACCGAGACAAAGCTAACATGCGAATTAAAATAAACACATAAGGTCTATACATACACAATTTATCTTAGGCACTCCAATAGTATGTCCACTACACATTCACGCATTTCACATCTTTCTACATCTACGGGAACCTATGAAAGGGTTAACGTAAATTGCCTCTCTCTCTCCTCCCTTGATTTTCATGGTGGTGGGCCCCTCCCTCCCCCCAATCTACAATGAACAGCTCACACGTTTCACATTACGTTAATTACGTAACTAGGATTACGTAGGTGTAGCATTACTCGTCCTAAAAACCCAACTAAGCCAACCTCCCAGCATATCACGCGGGAAAAGATCCGGCCGTGCCGTTTTAGTCGGGATTACCGGATTACTAGTAGTAGTATCGATGGATCACACGAAGCAACAAGTTTTTTTGAGGGGGCGAAGCACCTAGTTTAAAAGGAAAAAAGGAGGTACACTCACAGCACACCTGTCACGGTCGCATTGCACCCCACACACGTTCGGTCCTGCACACGGCTCACGCAAACGGAATGCGCTTCGGCTTGCCTCTTCACTGACAGGTGGGACCGCACTTGTAGAAACCGACCATGCACCAAACTCCCCCCGCCCACCGTGCGAAAATCCTCCCCCACCCAAAAATTCCCCCCAAATCCTAGATTCAACCGCCCTTCGGCCAACTAGCCAATAATATTCCCCAACCCCCCCCCCACCCCCCGTCCCCCTCCACTCCATTCGCTCCGCCAAAGCCACCCTCCCCGCCGCGCCGATACATCGGCGCCGCGGTTCGTTAAGGGGGACGCACGGTGATCCTCTCGCTCCCACAGTACGCTCTCGTAGACTGCCGTCCTCTAGCCGTGTCGCCATCGCTGGCGACGTTCTTGTGGAGGCGCATGGTGGTCAGCACGGCCACCGCTGGCGACGTTCATGTGCAGACGCACGGTGGTCAGCTTCTCCCACGGTACACGCATTCTAGACTGAGGCCCCGTGCATGTCGGTGTAGCGTTGAATGTTAGCTGATAGACGTTGTTAATCTCACTGTTTGCCGAAGTAGTTTACAGTCAATATGCTCTGCTTAAGAAGCTTCCTTGCCCTGTTCTGCACTCAATCTGCTTAGCTGAGATGGCACGCCAAGGCTGATTAGTTGCTAAAATATCCTGCCATATATTTATTGTGACGTAGATTTCCATGGTCTAGTAGCCAATCTGTTAGGTGAAATAGCTCTACACTGTTTTATACTCGATCTTTGTTGCTGCGATGGCCTTCAATAGTTTGATGGATGTGTGCTCTGCCTCATTGACTGCTGAAACAGCCTGCCATAATTTAGCACTCAAATCTGTTTGTTGAATTAGCTTTACATATATTTTGTTACTTAGATCTGCTCGTCCAAATATCTTGCCATAGCTTTAGACATCGACCTAGGTATTTTTTCTGGACTTCATAAAAATGCATATATGTTTTTCCTGTAATATCTAGTAGAAGAACTAATTTGTATGTCTAACAGATGGACATGACTTGGATAACTTCTGCTCAAAGATTCGCCGATGCATATGTCGAGGGGGTTGAAAACTTCAAGAACTTTATCAGAGCTGAGTACGGTGGTCCGAAATCAGATGTGCTCTGCCCGTGTAGCAGTTGTATGTATTCAGTTACAAGACCCCAGTCAACAGTGAAAAATCATCTACACTTGTATGGGATGTCGGTCACATATACTAGGTGGGTTCATCATGGTGAAGCTATGAACGTCAATGTTATTGACTACGTGGAAGCAGCAGATCACCATCTTGATCTGCCTGATGCTCAGGTGGAAGAGGAGGAGGAGGTGGTGGTGGAGGAGCCAGTGAGTTTGACCAACATTGAAACAATTCTACAAAATGCTCGTGCATTCCATGAACTTTCACCTGTAGAAGAAAAATGGTGGGCCCGCATGTTGGAACAATGCAACGTGGCTGTCACCCCAGGAAATAAGCTGCCAGTATTCTCAGCTATGGTCACCTTTCTTTAGGTGAAGACATCTGGGCGGATGACTAATAAATCATTCGATGCGATGTTGGCTGCTTTCAGCAAAGGTTTCCCAGATGCGTCTGAGCTGCCACACACCTACAGTAAAATGAAGAATTTCCTTCGTGCAGTTGGAATTGGATATGATATGATCCATGTTTGTAAGAATAATTATTTTCTGTTCCGGAAGGGTTATGCCAACTTAAGTGAATGCCCGAAATGCAAATCATCAAGATGGAAAGATGGCGATGCTGTGGAGAGGATTCCTCATAATGTTCTGAGACATTTTCCAATTACACCAAGATTGCAGAGGTTGTTTCATGATGCTGAAACAAGAGAGGATGTACTGTGGCATTCTAGGAACCAGGAGTACAGAGATCAGAATGTAATGAGCCATCCATCACATGGTAGTGAGTGGAAAAGCTTCAATCAAAAACATGAAAAGTTTGCTGCTGACCAGAGAAACATTAGACTTAGCTTAGCTTCAGATGGATTTAACCCATTTGGCCACCAGAGCGCCACATATAGCATGTGGCCAGTGCTTGTTATCCCTTACAACATGCCTCCAAATGTCTGCACCAAAGAATCAAACTACATGATGGCCTTGCTCATCCCAGGTCCAAAAAGTCCTGGAAAGGATTTTGATTTGTTCATGGAGCCTCTTGTGGAGGAACTTCAACAGCTATGGAGGGGTGTTCTCACTCGAGACCTATATAGCAGCCCACCAGCTGATTTCTTTCTGCGTACTGTTATAATTTGGTGCATCCATGATTATCCGGCTTTGGGCACTATGTTAGGGCGAACGACACATGGTTACAATGCATGTGTTCGCTGTGACAGGAATCCGGTGTCATATGCAATACTTAGCAAGATCTATTACATTGGACACCACCGTTTCCTTGCCAAGGACAAGCTGCATCCTAGAAAATACCGAAGACATGTGTTCAATGCAAAGCATGAAAACCGTGATGCGCCAAAGAGGCTCACCGCCGATGAGTTGCAAGTGGAATTAGAGAAGGTCAGGCATATTACACCAAGAAACCATCCTGGTAATGGTAGCGGGAAAAGGAAGCGTGGCAGGGCAGAAGAGAGATTATTGTTTACCCGTAGGTCCACTTTGTGGGACTTGGAGTATTGGAAAGATTTGGATCTGCGGCATAATCTTGATGTGATGCACATCGAGAAAAATATATGTGACAACATTATTGGCACACTTCTTAATATTGAAGGCAAGACGAAAGATACCTTAAAATCTAGGATTGATTTGACACACCTGGGTATCAGACAGGATTTGCAGGTGCAAGATGAAGGTAAACCATAGGATATGGCACCAGCTGTGTACGTCTTGGACAAG